>NC_081416.1:95586269-95695630 GCF_949786415.1 Peromyscus eremicus | reverse complement strand
AACCCTTGGTGCCTCAGCTCAGCAGTAACTGAAAGGCTTGGCTTTTTTTTTTTCTTTTCCCACATAAACAGTTTCCTGCCCCATTGGGCTCTCTGTAGCTCTTTACCCACACTCTCCCAAGCATTTCCCCTCAGGGTACTCTGACCCACTGTCTTTTACTAGCTTGAAGAGACAGAGCTTAGAAGAGGTTTTAAGGAACTCTATCCCTGCCTCATGCTTTGCAGAGAGGATTTTTCAAACTTGAAAGAACTTAGAGAGGTTTATGCTGTCTTAAGTTTGTTTTCCCTTAGAGTGAATCACAGGTGATTCCCATACTAGTATCTTCAGGTGATTCTAATTTTTGTCCTTCTAAGAAAAAGGCTTTAGTTTTTTTTTTGTTTTTTGTTTTTTTTTTTAAAGAGCTTTTAGTTTGAGAAGGATAGATTAAGGCTTTTTAGAGATTTTTTTTCCCCAAATTTTTCAAGAAAAGCTTTTCAGTTTAAGAGAAATATCTCTCCTCCCCCCCCCCCCCCAGAGAGAAAGACCAACTTTTCCCAAGACTTCTGGACTTTAAACTGTTTGGCTTTTTTACACCCGCATTTTTGCCTCAGGGAGAAAACACTTTCTCCTGCTGCTTGGACTTAGTATTTCAGCTGTCCCCAGGACAAAAGCTTCCATAGGAAGCTTTCTTCCCCCTAAGCTTAAAGAAGAGCTTTTACTACCCATAAAACCCAAAGAATGATTTTTTTTCCCAGTTTGCATTCATAGCCCCCAAAGTTAGAAAATTGAAGAGTTTTTCTGTCTAGTTGCTTTTAGTTATCTTAAAATTTTCTACGCAGTCTTACACATTTCTAAGTTTTTCCTACACTATATTACTACACTATACCTTATACTTATTTTTCACAGATAGAAACTGAGAAAGGGATAGATTGAAAATTTTGATAGAGAATTTTGCACTGCAGCATCAGACATGTCCCTTTCCACTGGCAGGGTCTAACTCACACTTTAGCCAAAAACTGTAATAAAACTGTTATTTTCCTTTGTCTTTAGTCCCTGTTCATTTGTCTTTAGTCCCCCCCCCCTTTTGTTCTTTAGTCCCTGTTCATGGTGCCATTCTGTGGGACATTTACCCACCAACCCCACAGTTCCCCAGAGGTTTTTTTTTTTGAGTGTGAGCAGCCAGAAATATTAGAAGGATTTCTATTGCAGAGATAAACAAAAAATAAAGCATAGCCTCAAGAGGGCCTGGAACCTATTCCAAGGAGCCCCGACTGTCTCTGCCCCCAGGGTATTTATAGATACGCCAAGGGGTGGAGCAAAAGACCTCCTCCCAGCACAGCCAAGTGCAGACCATTTCAGACACCTGCACACAGGCCCATGGTCCTAATCATCCTCTCAATGAGGACCTGCTGAGTAAAGCCATGAGGAATCTGAAAATGGGCTCCCACAATCCTGGTGCCTCAGTTTACCTAAAATGTGTACAAATTATTGTCATTTTCAAACCTGCTTTTAGGATCAAATGAGCTTATATTTTAAATATATTATCTGGAAGACATATGTTTTGCTGTTATTGTGGTTGTTATGCTCTTGAGAATATTTTTATATCTTGAAAGAAATTCCAGAGGAAAACATGGAGAGGCTTCACTCTCCCACGGACACCCTGAGTCCTGAGAAGAACCTGTAAGGGTACAATCAGAACACTAGTAGAAACTGGGTAATTGTGATTTTTGTTTGTTTGTTTGTTTGTTTGTTTGTTTGTTTGTTTTTGGAAAGCAGAAAAAAGCTGAGGAGACATAGGGACATGAACTGAGGACTCAGGAGGCAGAGGCTATGTGGAAATCTGACCATCAAACACACTGTCTACTTGGCAACAGATTAGGATTAAATGTTTTTCTGAAAACTTGTTAACGCAAAGGTGAAGGGCGGAGCTGTGTCTGGTGTCCTGTGAAGAAACATTTCCAGACCCTCCCTGACAGACCTTCTACTGCCTTTCTTGTCATGCTTTTGCTCCTCCTACTTTTGGAAGCTTTATAACTGAAAATGTTTCCTTACCCTTAACATTTAACGCATACTGCTTACCTTCCTCTACTCCCTAAGTACTTACATAGAGTCATCTCATAGCCCACTCTCTGTTAAAACCTTCACTCACTGCCTCTTATAAATAACAATCAGCATTCACTTAGTTGTAATTATAGTCATCTCAAGACGTCTCTGTCTCTAGTAGAATTCAGTAGAGTTTTTAATCATTTACCTGTCTCAGTAAAGAGTAGAGAGCCAGGCACATAGAGAACATAAAAACAACAAAGCAAACAAACAAAAACCAAAACCTAATGCTGATCAAAAAAGCTTCCTCTTGCAGTAGATGGGCATTAACACAGAGAAACAATGATTAGGCAATGTGCAGAATGTTGAATGAGTTTGGAGCAATCAGTCTTAAATAGCAGGTCTTTCACCACACCTTCCCCTGTCAAGGCTCAGAAATCTTTGCAGAAGAGGGGTGGATGATTTCAAGGAGACAGTGTGTTGTAGACACAGCAGGACTGATACACATATAAACACACAGAGAATGTGACAGCACATACAAGACCTGCACAGGTTCCAACCAGACAAAATCCAGCTACTGAAAAGGGAAAGTAGATGCAGTATTCCACCCATAACCAAAGGGCTATTTGCAATTGATACCTGTTGGGAAAGGGAAAATCAATTTTCTCCAATAGCATGTCACTGTGTATATCAACCACACTCCAAGAGAAGCCCATGCCCAGGAGGAGTTAGCCAACAAAAATGGACTCTGTTTTTTTTGTGTGTATTTTTTGTTTTGGTATATTTTGTCTTATTGTTTTTGGTTTTGTTGTTGTTAGTTGGTCTATTTTGTTTTTTGTTTTTTCTTTTAAGAGAGAGAAAGAACATGAAGTTGGGTGGCTAGCGAGGTAAGGAGGATCTAGAAAAAGTTGGGAGAAGGGAAGAATATAATCAGAATATATTGTATGGAAAAATTTAGAAAAAAAAAAAATAAAAGTGTTTGGTCTATACTAGCATGCTTGTGAGAAGCCAACAAAAGCTCAGTCATAGAAAACTGATCCCTGCTAGGTGATGGTGGCATGTGCCTTTAATCCCAGCACTCGGGGAGGCAGAGGTAGGCGGATCTCTGTGAGTTCAAGGCCTGCCTGGTCTACACAGTAGTTCCAGGACAGCCAGGGCTGTAATACAGAGACACCCTGTCTTCAAAAACCAATAAAATAAATTATTAATTGATATAAATTATTAACACATATTATTATATTGTTGTTTATTATGTATATATAAGAGAGAGAGAGAGAGAGAGAGAGAGAGAGAGAGAGACAGAGAGAGAGAGAGAGAGAGGAAGAGACAGAAAGAATGAAAAGAATGAAAACTAATCCTCTACTGAGGAAAGATTTCTCATTAGACACTGATGTTCACAATGAGTCTGAGTTGAAAGTAACAGCTCATATATAATAGCACAATTAACTAAATGATTAGAATATACCAGAGACCATGTTGTGTTATTTCTTTAAGAACTGGCATATTTAATTATCCAGATACATTTTATTGGTAAGCTTTTGCCATATTTGAAAAAAGTATAGAAGTTGACATTTTACAGGAATTCATTAACAGGACAATTGTCTAATCCTTAGAAATCAAAGAATTTAACCTTCAGACTAACTGAATCCAAAACCAATGAAATATTCTCTCTAATAGTTGTCCACTAAAATGTCCTTCTTCAAGATTGCATCCATTTTTAATGCTCTCTT
Source organism: Peromyscus eremicus (assembly GCF_949786415.1). NCBI lineage: Eukaryota > Metazoa > Chordata > Mammalia > Rodentia > Cricetidae > Peromyscus > Peromyscus eremicus. The sequence goes on along the minus strand of NC_081416.1, from coordinate 95,691,878 downwards.
CTCCTTTTTTCATATGTGTTTCATCACATTTCCCTGGCCAGTATGTCTATTGTCAGTGCCTTGCAATTTGAAATTATTTGACATTCAGCTCTGTATTCCTCAAATTAGATCCAGTTTATAGTTAATAGTGTTAGTTAATAGTATTTCGTGTCTCAAAAATGAGTGAATTAGTAAAATAATATCAAATACCGTAGTAACCTGATGATTTTACCTTCTTAATCAATAATGGAATTAACTCTCGTAGCTCCATTTTCCATGAAGCTTAGAAAATGAATGTTCAGTGAAGAATAGAACTCTTGGTCATTTAAGAAAACTAGAGAGTATTTATTTATTTATTTATTTATTTATTTTTAAGAAAATTTTAATTCATTTTACATACCAACCACAGATCCCCCTCTCATCCCTCCTCCTGCTCCTTCCCCAGCCTCCCCCGCCAGCCCACCCCCCATTCCCTCCTCCGAAAAGATAAGGCCTCCCATGGGGAGTCAGCAGAGCCTGGTACATTTAGTAGAGGCAGGTCCAAGCCCCTCCTCCTGCACCAAGGCTGTGCAAAGTGTCCCATCATAGGTATTGGGCTCCAAAAAGCCAGTTCATGCACCAGGGATGGATCCTATTCCCACTGCCAGGGGCCCCTTAAACAGACCAAGCTACACAACTGTCTTTTGCTTATGCAGAAGGCCTAGTCCAGTCCCATGCATGCTCCACAGCTGTTGGTCTAAAGTTCATGAGTTCCCACTAGCTTGGTTGGGTTGTATCTGTAAGATTCCCCATCTGATCTTGATGCCCCTTGCTCATAGAATTCCTCTTCCCTCTCTTCAACTGGACTTCTGGAGCTCAGGCTGGTACTTGGCTGTGGATCTCTGCATCTGCTTTCACCAGTTACTGGATGAAGGCTCTATGATGACAGTTAGGGTATTCACCAATCTGATTACCAGGGTAGGCCAGCTCAGGCACGCTTAGAGAGTATTTACAAAGTTAACAAATAATTAGAATTGGGGTACTTCACAACAATATCAAAATACAGTTTGTCTTATATACACTGCAGCACCGAACCCATGTTTTCTACATCAGCAATGTACTTGATCTAAGTAGAGTTTGCCCCTTAGTGGAGAGGACAAGATGGTCCCAAATTACCACAAGCCTATCTTTTAAATACAGAACACAGATTGACATTTAGCCTACACTCATCATTTCATTATATTTTCATCATTTCTATTTATATACAATTTTGTAAACATAATAAAATTATAAGGAATGAGTACATTGTGTACTAATTTCTACATTCTATACTTTGGCAGAACTTTCCTTACAAAGAATATTTCATAAGCTATGATTGCAAAGGCTTCAGAACATTTACATGTTAGATGAATTAATACTATTTCCACTCATCTTTTATGACATTTTGCTCCACTATTTTCCTCATCACAAGCAGCTGCAACTGGTCTTAAAATGCATTTGTTTTAGGTAATGCCCATTTTGTCTCCGAGTAAAAATTTGATTACACTTTCCCGAATCTGCTTGGTCTTGACACCATAAACAATTGGATTCATGGTCGGGGGCAGTAGCAGGTAGAGGTTGGCCACTATGATGTGGATGTGATGGGGAATAGTGTGTCCTCCAAAACGATGAGTGAAGAAAGTGAAAAAGGCAGGCACATATGTAATCACAATAGCACAGATGTGAGATGTACAGGTGCTGAAGGCTTTGTGACGAGCATCTGAAGAGGACAGACTCACCACTGCTCGAAGTATCATAGTGTATGACACAGAGATACAGCAAATGTCGAACACACCAATTAGTAGAGCCACCATAAGGCCATAGATTGCATTGACCTTGGCATTGCCACAGGATACCTTGGCCACAGACATGTGATCACAGTAAGTGTGGGGAATAAGGGTGCCTCGGCAATAGGGCAAGCGCTTGGTGAGGACAGTAAATGGAAAGATGAGCATCACACTCCTCAAGAAAGTAGCAAGACCAGCCTTGGCAATCACAGGGTTGGTGAGGATGGTGGTATAACGAAGAGGATAGCAGATAGCTACATAACGGTCCAGGGCCATGAGCATGAGCACACCAGATTCCATTCCAGTCAACATATGGACAAAGAACATCTGGACCAAGCAAGAATTAAATCCAATCTCCTTGAAGTTGAACCAGAATATGCACAGCATATTGGGCACGGTGGTGGTGCACAAGGTGACATCAGTGAAGGAGAGTAAGGCCAGGAAGTAGTACATGGGCCGGTGCAGAGCCTCCTCATGGACAATGAGGTAGATAAGCCCACAGTTCCCCACAACAGCAATCATGTACATGAAGCAGAATGGCAGAGAAATCCAGACATGTGCAGCTTCCAGCCCGGGAACACCATTCAGAATAAAGAATTCTGGGGTCAGGCTGGAGCTGTTGGCTCCAGACATAATGGCTGGCAGGATGAGAGCATTTTATACCCAACAATAATGTCAGTTTTCTGGGAAAGTATATAAATAAAAGGTAAGTAGAGGGCTTAGAAAACAAACAATAGCATTAAAATGAAATCATTAAAAATGTTTGCAGTTATTCTATGTAGTTTCATAGTCTACTGCCACTTTTTACTTGACATGGTGTATGATGCTGACTAGTTGATTAACCAATTTATGGTTCACCTTTAACTCTCTACAATGATGTAACAAGTGCATCAAACTCAGTGTTGACAAGATTATGGAAAAGGATAATTTTATACAATATGCTAAGACTATGAATAAGGAATATTCCAGGAATACAAGCAGTAATCATTATTGTTATCATTGAGCACCATATTACAAAAGGAAATGCTAGATTCTAAGACCTCCAAGCAGTTGAAATCTGTCCCCATGTGTCAGAGAAGGGGGAAAAACATATCTTTAAATCTGGAATGGAATCCAGGGAAATCTTATCAGATTTCTTGAAAGGCTGCTATTACTTAAAGGTTACAAAGCTATTAGCCACTAGAATTTCTGAAGAGAATTTGTCTGTGTATTTGGAATACACATGGTACCTTACGTGTCTCAATCCTAACATAGCCAGAGGGTACAAAACCCACATTAAAAAAGGAGGGGGCCAGGATATTTGGAGAGATTTAAACTGTTGGGTCTGCATTCTGCTCGAAACTTAGAACTAATCAACAAGCGCAGGAATTCACACTGTCTCTCAATCATAGTGAGTAATCTACCCACAATGCCCATCACATCACAGACAAACCAAACCCAGTTCTTCCTTTGTCTTCTACAGTACAGGGAATTTTGTCTTGAATTTCCCATGTCAGGTTTCTGGGTTCCATAGTGTTCTACAGTTATTTCAGCACTATTAATGGCACTAAAATATATTTCAAATAAGAAAAAACTAGGTTACTAAAAGTCTATTCTCTAAAAATATGAGCTTCTTTTTATAACATATTTACAGTAGAGATGTAGGGACCCTGACTCTGAATTAAAGCTTCTTAGCAACACAAAATAGCAGGATAAACCTGAATTTGAAGAAGCAAATGATTTTTCTATAATTTTAGAACCCTTAAAGGGAAGAAATCTCTAGTACTACAAATTATAGATGTGTTCATACAGCAAGATGAGAATATTGTCAGTGCCGGTAATTTAGTCATTGATGTATATTAGTTCTTACATTAATTATAAGATATGGGATAAGGCATACACTATTCATTGTCTTGAAACTTTGCCTTAGACATTCCTGACACCATTCTAATTTGGGGAAATATATTAATTAAGCAAATAGACAAAATCCCATACATTTAGGTTACTAATATTGCAGAGAAGGTTGATTCTTGTACTCAAACCTAAATAACACAGATGCATCTTATGTCTTCGCTGTGTAGATTAGAAAACACAGGTTTGGGGGAACAACATTTAAAGTGGCAAGGCAAGGATCAAACAAAAGTTTGAATTTTCAGCCACACATTCAGTGTTTGTGTCTGTGACCTCAAGTGACGGATCCTAATGCTGATGGGCAGTTTCGTCATCTGAGTATAACAAGTTTAGCAAATTATGATGACATAAGAACATGATTTTCAAATGCAAGGCAGAAAAAAAATCCTTACCCTTAATTGTAACAGGGTAGAGACAGGGCAGATGTGAGGAGCCAGGGAGAGTTAGTTTTTCACTGGGGGAATCTCTCCACACAACAAATGTCTGTCAGACAGCTGCAGGATTATCTGGGACTCCTTTTCAAAGATGCTGTGTGGCCTCTGGTTGTATGTGGGATTTTGCTTGGGTGGATTTCTGCAGAGGAGCCTCCTTTAGCAAGTCCTCTCAATATCTTTTTAGTATTTAAGTCTTGTTTTGTATTACCTCCCACTTCCCCCACAAAGGTCATTTCTACTGGAAGCAAATCTGAGCATAGCTATCCATTAGTCAAGGAAAAGAAAATACATCTCCTTCTTGTTGCAACCCATGACTGCCCAAACTTCACTGTCTCCAGTGAATTATGAAGTCATTTTACTGTTGCTTCAGTTATGGGAGCCTTTCTTCCCTTCTTTCCCAGGAAATGTACTGTAGGAGTTGGTGGAAATTTCATTGTCTGCATCTCTTGGATTTCTTGGACTTAAAGTTTTTCATTTTCCCAGAATAAGAGTCATTGGAAGTCACTCAAACTTACCTCAGTGCCAGAAAAGACCAGAGCAGTGTACATGCCTGAGAGCCTGCACGTAAAGGGTTCTACCCCCACCCAGCATTGCTGTATCATTTTGAGTGTTCTCCAGCATGGAGAGTGTGCACTTGATTGGGTCTTTGTAGTTCAGTGTCTCAGAAGACTGTGGTTGGAGAGATAAGACCCTTTGGGACTGTTGAGGTAATTTTAGCATTTATTTCGTCTTCAAGCACAGGTGAAACTAGAGGGAAATTATACCAAAGTTACATATCCTGTCCCAGGTGTAGATTCTGAAAAAAATTCTGATAGTCGGAAATATTTGTCTTTCATTTTATTTACCTTGTTCACAATTCAGTCTTATGATATCTCAACAACTACTATATATATGTATAATGTGTGTACATTTTTATTTATATATGTATATATTCACATGTATTTTATAGTTTTGAAAAAGAGACACGATAAAGACATAATCAGATATAACATCTAAGAGTAATGTAGAAAATTTTTCCTAGTTTATGTGTTATGTTTATTGATTAAATTAATGGATACATGTGTCTACATCTACATGAATAAACACACATAAATATTTGTTTTTTGTATATTTGTATATCATACACCTAAATGTTTTAGTGGTTGGGTTTCATTCTTACTATTTTATTGTAAAGGAAAATGATACTAACAATTTCAAAACAAATAATTAATATGCTTTGTGTCATGGTGAATGTACAAAGAATTTTTAACTACTTTTTGTTTGAAGATTTCATATATGCATATAATGTATTTTGATCAAATCACTTCCCATTTCATCCCACACATTTCTTCCCCATGTAGCAACACCAAATCCCTCCCAATTTCATGTGCTCTTTTTAAAAACCCATTTAGACAATTTAGTTGTGCCAGTATATACTAGAACATGAGTAGCCTGTCAGGGACTGAATTTCTGTTAAAAAAGAAAGCAAAACAAAACAAAAAACCAAACTCTTCCTTTCCCACATGCCATCAATTGTCAATAGCTCCTCAGTACTTTGTGACCTCTCCATCCATGCCAGATATTTTGTTGACTTAATCTTGTGTAGGTCAAGATTTCCACAAAACACAGAACAATGCAGAAAGTCATCCTTCAACTTTCGTTGAGAGTGTATCAGTACCAATGCCTGCAATCATAAGCCTAACAAACATCTGATAAAGTGTAAAATGGCACAACTAACTAAGAAATTTCCTTAGTTCTGCATATATCATCTTTATGGTGTTATCATTCTCAGAGTAAATAAAAACATTGGTCCACAAAGGGATATGTATGAATGTTTATGCAATTTAAGTATAATGGATGGATTATGAATTCCTAGTATATTTACACAATAGCATGTAATTTGGATATAGTAGATTTATTTTTTGTTATAATCTATGTATTAGTGAGTTTTAGATATTGAAGACATCCATTACTTTTGTGTTAAGATAGATCTTTGTCTTTAGTTTCATAACATTGGGTACAATTAGGAATATGTTGCAATGTCTCCTTGATGAATTGTTCCTTTAATCAGTATGATGTAAATTTCTTTATCATGTCTAACTAGTTTTGGCTTGAAGTCTATTTTTTTAAGCTATGAAAAAAAAAAGCCCCAGTGCCAGGCATGAGAAAACTTCCAAATAGTTGGTCCAGATACTTCAATTGCCTCCCCAAACAATGTATGTTATGGATGTAGTCCTTAGTTGCCTCTCAATTGTTGAGGGTGGGTCCCTATCGATACAGACACTGTACACTTAGAACACAGGACTCAAATAATTCAAGCTGGATCTAACCTGAAAGCCTCCTTCCTGTGGTCTAACTTCTGTGTTTCCTTAAAATACCATGTAAGCTGCCAAGGGAGAGGAGCAATTAAACAGTCCTACCCAGCTGTAATACCCATGAACCACAGTTACCAACATAGCAAAATATTCATAAAAAGTCAAATAAGTGTCACTCACATGTCAGTGACAGCCAACACTGTCTCATTGGACTTAAGGCACATTCAACAGGAGGAAAATTGTACTTGGTACTGGAAATCTAGCCAGCTTCCTGGGATTAGCTAGGTCATAGACCATAGAAAACAAACTATCCTGACTTTGCCAGACCAGTATAATCCCTTACACTTTTTAAGTCATCCTTATACCTACTACAGATCAGTGTAACTACCATCATCATCAAAGAATTGTCTCTTCACAGCAAGTGGAGACCATCACAAAAAACTACAACTGGACACAATGTGGAGATGAATGGGTTGTGGGGATCCCAGCTGTAATAGATACATCTGCATCATAACTCCTGCATCTACGGCTCAGGGATCGTCCAGGAAGAGGGGACAGAAATTTTCTAAAAGCCAGAATGCCAGAAATACTCCTGTGAAACAGTTTTGCGTGGTGATATATTGTGTTCCCCAGTATATTGTGCACCCTAATAAACTTATCTGGGGTCAGAGGACAGAACAGCCACTAGATAGATATAGAGGCCAGAAAATGGTGGCACACACACCTTCAATCCTATCACTTGGGAGGCAGAGATCCATCTGGATCTCTGTGAGTTTAAAGCCACACTGGAAACAGCCAGGCATGGTGACTCACACCTTTAATTCCAGGAAGTGAGCCTTTAATCCCACGAAATGATGGCAAAAGCAGAAAGGTATAAAAGGTGTGAAAACCAGGAACTAGAGCTGGTTAAGCTTTCAGGCTTTTGAGCAGCAGCTCAGCTGAAATTCAGTCTGAGGAAACAGGATCAGCTGAGGAATTGGTGAAGCGAGGTGGCTGTGGCTTGTTCTGTTTCTCTGATATTCCATTATTCACCCCAATAACTGGCACTGGGTTTGTTTTTTTATTTAATAAGACCATTTAGAATTACATCTACAGTTTTGCCTAGAAATAGCTGCATAAGCCAGACCAAAACAATGGCAATATCAACAGACATGTTAATTTGTAAATTCCACAGGGTCTCACCCCTAGACTAAGAGCTACAGGCAAGTAAAGGCTGCTGGGAGAAGGAGAATTAGCCTCTTCCAAGGTTAAGCCCCTTAATTGTTCAGACAATATAAAGTGGTCGGCTCTGAAACCATATACATATAAACAACAAAAATGTACTTGGCAGATTGTGTGTGTACACACACACATACATTCGCACACACACATACATACATATGCACACACACACATATATGTAACAACAATAATCAAAACAGGAGAGGCTATAGCTTGAGAACAGGTCAGGGACATGGTGAGGTTCTAGGCAGGGAAGCTTCAAGGGGCTGGAGAAAGGAAAAGGAGTGGGAAAGTAATGGAATTCTATTTCAATTAAAAACATACATTTTTGATAAGCAAAAGACCTGTAAGGTTTAAAATTCCCCGACAAAGAATAACATATATTTTTTAAGAGTGACACCTGCCTATTTCTTAAATCCATTTGCTTAGACTACCTTTTTCCATCCTCTGTTTACTTTAAGGTAAAATGCATTTATTGATGGCAACCACAGATGAACACTGTTGCTTAGTCCATTCTTGAGTCTAGGCTGTGTCTTTTGATTGGCTAATCGAGACTACTAATATTCAGGGTTATTATTGAAAGGTGTCTATTACTAACATTTGTTGATTGTGCAGTGTTTAGTGTGTTCCTGCATCTCAGTTGCTCAAACACTGATCTCTGGTTTTACACTTTCTTGTACCCTCTTGGGTATGATTATCTTTCTCTTCAGTCTGAAGGTCTTCTTTCTAGTATATTCTGTAGAGCTGGCTTAACGGCCATGGATTCCTTCAGTTGGTTTTTATTTTGGAAAGTTTTTTCTCCTTCAGTTGTGACAGAGGATTTTGCTGGATATAGTAAACTGGCTTGGCAGTTACTGTCTTTTAGAGCATGGAATACACCATTCCAAGTTTTCTTAGGTTTCAATGTTTCTGTGGATAAATCTTTTTCTGGTGGGCCTGTATTCACATGTCAGATTTTTTTTTTTCTCTTTAAGCTTTCAGTATATTTTTTCCTGTATTTTAGTGTTTTAACTATAATGCAACATGGGGTGTTTTTTCTGGGCTTCTCTGCTTGGTGCTCTAAATGCCTCCCATACCTCAATGGCATCACTTTCTCTAGAGTTGGGAAATTTTCTTCTATGATTTTAGGGAAAATAGATAAAACCTGCTGAGTATGTTTTTGTTGTTGTTGGTGTATATCAAAGTTGAGCATTTTGCACTAGACAACCAATAACGGGTCTCATCACTGGGAGAGGGTAATTTTCCTTCTTCTAGAAGTCAATATTAACTATAGTTCTTTGTCTAGAGATGGGACTCCATGAAAATTTCCCCCTTCCATGTTAAAATGTTCATTAATATTGCCATTGTTCTGATCTTGTTTATGCAGCCATTTCCAGACAAGACTGTTTCATGAGCGATTTCTTGGTATTCTGGTTCTTACAGACTTCCTGCTCCTTCTTCCATAGATGAAGGAACTGTGATATAGATGCATCTGTTGAGGCTGGACTCTCCACAATCTGTTAATTTCTGAACTGTGCCCAGTTATCCCCCCTCTTTTTATTCATTTATTTTTAAAGGTATTTATTTATGAGCATTCCACACTTGTATGCAATGAAATGATTATTTTTCCCCAACATATTCACCTCTCAACTTTGTGTCATTTATTTTTATAACATACTAAGTCCATTTAATCCTGCCTGTGTGGCATGAACATAATATTCAGTCTTATGGCTCTGTAGTGAACCAAGTGCAGCTTTTTAGCTCTTAAACATTTGTTTTATGGTACATAGTCAGGTTATGAGAGATGGGTCAAATGTGTGTATGATGTGATCAGTATATAAACTTGTTCCAAATACCAATATCTCTTTGTAGACTAACTTCATAAGAAAATTTCCAGTGTGTTGACTAGGGTTGACAAAAAAGCATTGCTATAAAAATACCTTAGCATTAACATCCCTAAGTTATTGAACCTTAATTTTTCAAAACACGCAAATCAATTGATATGCATTTTCCTTTTAAAAAAGATTCATTTGGTTTTAATGTTTTGCCTGCATACATATCTGTGCACCACATTCATGCAGTTCCCCAGGAGGTCAAAAGAGGGCAACTGATCCTCTGGAACTGAAGTTGCAGATGGTTGTGAGCCACCATGTGCATGCTGGGAATTGAACCCTGGTCCTCTGCAAGAGTGGCCAGTGCTCTTAACCTCTAGGCCATTTCTTGAGCCCCTGGTGAAATATATTTTCTTGATGTGTTAACAAATAGTGAGTTTGTGTTCAATATGGTATTTGACAAGATGCTCATGGCCTTCTAGTCACAAACATAATCACAGTTTGACTCAAAAGACAAGAGTAGCATACATTTGAAGAAACGTTATTTTTCACAGCACCATTAAATCCCTGTAGTGTAAACTCAGAAAGTAACAGTTACAGGAGTTTCCAGATTTCAGGTGGCAGCTGATGAAAACATAGGAGTAAGGAAGATGCAGAAGGCTTGAAGGTTGGCACAGGGTGGTTCAAAGAACAATATAAGTGCTAAAGCAGCAATTAGAAAATCTGACTCTCCTTTGCAGTCACTAGAATGATGTCGCAGACTCTACAGTTTTGGGTGTGGGGAAAGTGGTGTAGTGTACTATAATCATTAAAATGCAAGACACTGGACCCAGAGGGTTTCCATGTAAATCTCAATTCTGCTAGTTGATAGCACTGTGATATTCATAAACATATCAACAGTTCAGTGCCTCAGTTTGCCTGACTAAGTACATATTATTTAGAGTACCATCTTCATAGTTACTTTCAGAACAAATGAGAACTTGTGGCTAATACAGTGTATGATTAATGGCTATTGTGGTTGATATAACTGTTAATTTTTTTTTAAATGAGAATGGTCAAAACTTCAAAAGAAAACAAATATAGAAGAAAATGTAAGAAATCACCATCCACACACAAGTACCTCAAGTTTGGAGAACCTGCATTAGGATGATGAACAAGAGAGTAGAAAAGAGAAAAGAAAGCTGAAGTGGGAAGCAGGAGAGGGAGTCAAGAGCTAAGGCAGGCAGTTACCAATGAGCAGCAGCTGTCTAAGAGTCAATTCTGAGATGTTTGAAATCAAAAAGAAGCACTCACCATCTGGTCAAGAACCACAACTGTGGCGATTTGAATGAAAAATGGCCCCATAAACTCACAAGGAGTGGCATTATTGGAGGTGTGTCCTGTTGGAGTAGTTGTGGTCTTGTTGGAGGAAGTGTGTCACTGGGGGGTGGGCTTTGGGTTTCAGAATCTCAAGCCAGTCTCAGTGTTATTCTTTTCTTGCTGCCTGCCAATCCTTACTTAGAACTCTCAGCTACTCTTCAGCATCATGTCTGCCTGCATGCTCTCATGCTTCCTGCTGTGATGACAATGGACTGAACCTCTGAACTGTAAGCCAGCCCCTGTTGCAGAATATCTGATCACACTGTGAACCCTGAGATTGCATTATTTACTGGAAAAACTGGTTTCTACTTATGGTATGGCTCAGCCCTAGTACATACCTTTAATCCAAGAGCTTTCTACTTGAATATTGTAAACAGGATTAAATAAAGTCAACTACAGGTCAAGAGACAAAGCAAGGAACCAGTTGACAGGAAGTGGATGTAGGATTAGTAAGAAAAAAAGCAGAGAGTTAGAGCGAGTCAGAAGGATGGATAGAGAGATGCACAGGAAGTAAAAGAGAGGGACATTTTAGTTTGAGGGGTTTTTGAGACTGCACATGAGAAGAGAGAGCAGAGGTTTCTGGGATGTTGGCAGAGAAGGAAGGTCAGCTGGGTGCTTTGTCTGCCTCTCGGAGATAGCAAGCTTTGACTTTGACATCTGGCTCCCAAGTCTTTATTGGTAAAATTGAATGATTAAGGTTTTGTTAAAAGCAACAAGCCCCAATTAAATGTTTTCTTTTATAAGAGTTGTTATGGTCGTGGTATCTCTTCACAACAATAAAACCATAAGATAATTCCCAAGGCCCTTCCCTATTCTGCCTTTGGCTATAATTCTAAATCTTCTGTTCCTCCTCGTTTCTACATGTGAATGTGAAATCCTGATGCTCATTGCTTAGCCATTATCTTTGCTTGGATAGTGTTTATTTTTCCAATTAATTCCCATTTACTGATTCTTAAACATTTGCATATATTCATGATTTGCCTCATACCTGTCTTTCCCAGTAAAGTCTTTACTCACCTCTGAATTCAATAAATGATAGTCTTGAGTTTTGCAATAATCTCTGTGGTATGATTAGTGTGTTTTGGCTTTACCGTAGTCATTCCCTTGCCTTTTCTATCCTCTACTAATTAAGAATTGGCTATAATTTGTGAAATCACTTATCTTCTGTCTCTAACATGGAGTCAGTCACATGGAGCATATTCAGAAAAACTTGGTGGCCAATATTGACAACATGTGTGAGACCAGTTAACGCAAGTTTCTCCATTAAAAAAAATTAATCATTTACTCTTGTGGTACATAGAACGATTTCTCCTCAGACTATGATGTGCAGAATGAATCAGAATTGAAACTAGCTGCTCATAACATTAGCACAGGTATTGAATTTGCTAGTGTCTATCAGAAGCCATACTATGTGCTATGGAGGGCATCAGAATGCAAGTTGGCCAGATTCCTCTTTGTGATAAGAATTATTTGGACAGCTGAAAAACATGAAGATTGAATTTAGAAAGAGTAAATTATTGGTCAAAGTCTAGTCTGTAGAGATTAAAGGGCAGAGAAGGATTTTAAACTTTGGGACCCACTGAATCCAAAATGCTCAGAACATTTCCCCCTTTCTTCCATATTGTGTGCATTGTTAACTCACTTTTCTTTTCTTTTCTTTTCCTTTCCTTTAATGCATGCTTCCTCTCATGTTTCCATTGTAAGGATCTATCTACATTGATACCCTGAGACCCAAGGCTACAAAGTTGGTTTCTCAAAAAGAATCAGTGAAGAAATGAAAGAGCTTATAAATCTACTAGTAACATTTTTTTGCCTGCTTAGCCTATAACATATCAAAGTATATTTTAGACTTAGTTTAAATACAGGTTCCAGAGTGATAACACAAGAAAAAAAAGAACTCATAAACATTGGTGTGTGTGTGAAATATAGGCTACATTTAATAAAATTAGCAGTTCAAGTGGGAGATTTCCAGTGTATCAAAAATATAAGTTGGAAAGTATTTCTGACACTTGCTCAGTTGTTGTCATAGCAATAACAAGTTCCTGTTAGTGGACAAGGATGTATGACTGTGCCATACTGTGACATCCTACTCTTCAAAACCGATGCTTACATGAGACTATAAGAACTATTAAAAATAAACTCTGGGATACATAAATACATTATCTGTTGAATTATGCTTTCTGCAATATTTTTCTCTCAGGGAAAATATCATATACTAAAATTGCAAAAATTTCAGAAAATTTACAAATAAGATTGACTTAAAACCATCTTATTCACATTTGTTATGAATTTCTTCTGCACTGCTTTCTATGTACCCCAGTCTACTGAAATGGACACACTAGATGAATTGATACTATTCACTTGCATAGTCTGTGAATTTATTCACTATTTTTCATACTCCAAGAAATTTACTTGTTTTTTAATCCTTTTATTTCAGTAATGCCACTCTTGTCTCCACTAAAAAATTTGATTAAACTTTCCCGAATCTGCTTGGTCTTGACACCATAAACAATTGGATTCATGGTAGCAGGCAGTAGCAGATAAAGGTTGGCCACTATGATGTGGATGTGATGGGGAATAGTGTGTCCTCCAAAACGATGAGTGAAGAAATTAAAAAAAGCAGGTACATAAGTGATCACAATAGCGCAGATGTGAGATGTACAGGTGCTGAAGGCTTTGTGACGAGCATCTGAAGAGGACAGGTTCATTACTGCTCTCAATATCATTGTGTATGACACAGTGATACAGAATATGTCAAATGCACAGACCACAAGAGCAACTAACAGACCATAGACTGCATTGACCCTGACATTGCCACAGGATATCTTGGCCACAGACATGTGGTCACAATAGGCATGAGGGATGAGGTTGCCTTGGCAATAGGGCAGGCGCTTGGTAAGAAAAGTGAAAGGGAGGATGAATGCCACACTCCTCAGAAATGTAGCAAGACTAGCCTTGGCAATCACAGGGTTGGTCAGGATGGTCCCATAGCGTAAAGGGTAGCAGATGGCCACATATCTATCCAGGGCCATGAGCATTAGCATACCAGACTCTGTAGCTGTGAAGGTGTGCACAAAGAACATCTGGGCCAGGCAGGCTTTGAATCCAATCTTCTTGAGGTTAAACCAGAATATACACAGCATATTGGGCACAGTGGTAGTGCACAAGGTTATATCAGTGAAGGAGAGCAGGGTTAGAAAGTAGTACATGGGTCGGTGCAGGATCTCCTCATGGCCAATAAGGTACATAAGCCCACAGTTCCCCACTACAGCAATCATGTACATCAAGCAGAATGGCAGAGAGATCCAGACATGTGCTTCTTCCAGTCCAGGAATACCATTCAGAATAAAGAATTCTGGGGTCAAGCTGGAGCTGTTGGCTCCAGACATAATGGCTGGCAGGATGAGAGCATTTTATATCCTTTAACACTGTCAGTCTCCTGGAACAGAATATAAATCAAAGGTAAGTAGAGGATTAGGAAAATAAATACAAAAAAAGTCACTAAGAAGTTGATTTCTATGAGATCTCTGAAACTAGAAGTGATTAAACTTCCTTGTAACCATTCTCTCTAGTTTCATGTCCTAACTTTTTTTTTTAAATCACAAAATATATGACACTGGCAAGCTGTTCAGTCATTCATACCCCAGAATTATCTGTTTGCACTGAGATAATAATTGCACCATGCTTACAGTGTTGCTTGGATTATCCAACAGGATGATTGAAAATGTTATGCTAACAGTGTGTACAGTGAATATTGAATAAATACCAATATCAGTCACTATTTTTATTACTACCAGTATTGTTAGATCCTGTCTCAATTTAGAGCATTCTATCAGATGAGTTTTCTCCTGACTGATATATGTCAAATAAGAGGATTTTTTCATCTTGCTCAAGATCCAGACTCATTTTGGATTTATCAGGGAAATAACAGCATAAGGTTTTGAAGCATTCGTTTTCATAGGGAATTGAAGTTTCAACTTTTGAAAGGAATGCTAGTTAACTAAAGCCTTTAAGAGTGAATATATATTTCTGGTTGTCTAGGTAAAACATTGTAATCTATAATGAAATTGAGGGGCCATTTCATTTTTAGATCCTTACAAGGCTCCTGCTACAGTGAAATGACCAAGCAAGTAGGTGCTAGTACTTCCATGGGAGAATTGTTCTTTGTGGAATGCTGCTTCAGATGGCTCAGCTTCTTCTAACACAGCCAGAGGGCATCCAAGCCACAATACAATAAAAGGGGCCAGGATACATGGAGACACATGAGCTGCTGGGTCTGAACTGCTGACTTATAAATTAAAACTGATAAACTACTGAAGAAACCATCACTGTGTCCCAAACATCAGTAACATAAAAAAGTACATTCAGCAAATCACAGACAGAAAAAAAAGGACAGTCAGTAAAATACAGATAGACAAATCAGTCAGTCGTTCCTTCCATTTCATTAGTATATACATCAGCCTTTCCTTCTAGTTTATCCCCATTCCTGTATGACTCCTGCAGACTTGCAGAACTGCTCTCTACCAGGGAACCACAGTGGACACAATTGGCAAGACCCAGGTAGGTGACCTTCATCCTCCTTCCTGTTCTCCATTCTGCTCTCTACATACTTGCCTTTAATCCTGCTGCACTCTGCCTACCTGGTCCCCTGCTCCCTACTCATCTCCACTGCCCTGGGACACTGCCTCTTGGTGCAAATCTCCAGAGTCCCCCTAGTTCTTCCTACTGCCCCTCTCAGCTTTTCCTTCTAGCTCATCTCAGTTCCTTTGTGATTCTCACCAGTCCACAGATCAGCTCTCTACTAGGGACTGCTCACTGGCAACACTTGACTGGGACCCAGAACTGCTCTCTGCCAGAGACCCCACCACTGCCACACTTGGCACTGGCACACTTGGCTAGGATCTGAAGTGGGCAACAGCAACCAAAGAACAGAACACCTACCCAACCAAGACAAAACCAGATATGTACACCAAGACACACTTCACATATCATAACGCCAGATGTCTAGATCCCAATGCAAAAACAAGAAATTGAACCAAAAAGACAATATATCTCCTTACAGAAACCAGAAACCTATCATAATAGGCTCCAAGAAAAGCAATTTCTCTGAAGCATAAGGCAAGGACTTCAAAATAGTAATTTGAAAATGTTCAAGGCCCTTCAAGTGGATATGAGTAAATGTTTTAATGAAGATAATGAAAACACAAAAAATTAACTGAAATAAGGGAAAAAAATTCAGGCTATGAAAGTAGAAAGAAATAGAACCACTAAATAAAACCCAAACTGAAGTAAAGCTGGAAATAAAAACTCAGGATGTCAAACCGAAACCTCAGAGATAAGCTTCACCAACAGATGAAAAAATGTGAAAGAGAATTTTAGGACTTGAAGACAAGGTAGAAGAGATGGATAGCTCAGTCAAAGAAAATATATGTGTAGAATTTCCTGTTTCAAGTTTCAATAAACTGCAATGATTTACTAGTTGGACTATTTATAATATATGCAAAAGAAGGGAAAGCAATTGCTATGTGTCCATTCTGAAAAATGCAGTAACAGCCTATTTTGCTTGGTATAAGAATGTGGGAACTGAGAGTCTGGATCAAACCTTATCTCTTAAATTGATTATCTGGACAGAAGAGAAAAACCACAAAGCTTTCCTTGAACAATCGCAAGCTTCAAAGGGTAAGGACAGCATTATATACCTTGGCTTCTTATATCAGTTGTGACTGTATCTGAATGTGGGTACCACAGAAAACCTGGATAAGATTCAAGTGTTCTGAACTTGTAAGTTTCAATTATAAGCTGATAGTCAAACCCAATGAATCTGAGGCATTTACGGCAGTGCTCGCCTGTGCTGCACTGGGCCACTTCACTGCAGCCTTGGTTCTGAACACAGTGTGCACACTTTGCACCATTTGTGCCGTCACTCCACTCAATACCAACACTGCCTGAGTCATCTTGACTCAGATTCAAGAATTTTGTTTGTGATGGATTGTAGTGTGCTTAATTGTTCATAAAAGGTCCTTCGGCTTTTATAGAAAAATAATGGTTTAATTACAAAAACAAAGATTTTTCATGTTTTCCTGCCATCATTACTTAGCATGTATCAAATTAGTATCTCTTTGGATTGCATTGTGTTATAATGTTTGAATTTAAATATTGTTATTTATGTTACTGACTTCAGTTTCATTAAAAAAATCATTAAATGATTTGGACTGAATTTCTATCAATTTCTAAAATCACCATTAAACAACTCATTTCTGTTTCGTGTTACATAGTCACATGTAGCAGCCTTCTCAGTCTTGGCAATTATAAAACAAAATATCCATGAACTCAAAAAAATGCTGAAGATGTCCTGTGTCCCACAGTAAGAAATATTCAGTCAGGTTTTAGTTCATTTTCAAATAAATAAGCACATATATCTCATTAATACAAATTTTCTTTTGTCTTTAATAAATGGTAAAATTATATGCATACCAAAGATCTAGTTTAAAATCAATTTCTTTCTGATTTATTTTTCAGTGTTTTGTTTGTATTCTTATTTTACAACCCTATGTACTTGGGTTATGTAAAAACTTCCCAGGAGAAAGGGAGTCATAAATGGAAAATGTTCTAAAAGTTCTACTCTGTGCCATAGACATGTTAGAATGCCTAGATGAGAAGTGCTCCTCCAATCAGTTCCTGGAATATAGTCATCAATGCAAATTATTTGTTATAATAATCACCAACATGTTATCAGAAATGTTTTACCCTTTAACAATTTATTGTCTTCAACATTCTTTAAAGCATTCTAGTTTCTCAGGTTACATTAATCAACCAAGTAGATAAATCTCTTATGTTATGCGTGCTAGTATTCCAGTGCAGGCTGATTCCTTTATTCAACTCTAGACATCCTCATTGTATCGTGTATAAGTAAGGAAATGTAGGCATAGGGTGACTTAAAACTACCTTAACGCACAAAAGCAAAGTGGTGGCAAAGTATGAGTTTCCACTTAAAAGTTCATGGATTTCTGTCACTGTACTGGACAGACCCTACTGCTGAGAAACAGCTGCACAAGCTCATGAGATCAGAAGAACCCAATGCTTAGGTGCAAAAAGGAAAAAAAAAATCTTATTTTTGATTGTATCTGAAGAGAGAGAGACAGAACAAACACAAGAAGTTATAGAGTCAGTCCTTCATTGAGCGAGCCCTCCACCCAGAGCGTGTCTGTGAAATGGCTGGATTTTCGTGTTCACGTCAGTTCACGAGGATGCTATGTGGTACCTGGCTGTGTGAGAGACTGCACTAGAGGACTTCTGTAGAAGGTCTTCTCCTACCAAGTCCTCCTAACACCTTCTACTCTCTGGTTTTCTAATCTTGGGCAAATTCCCATTTTCCCTTCCAGACCATCCCACTAGAAGCAATTCTGAGCATAATTATCTCTTAGTTAAGGCAAAAAAAAACCACTTTCCTCCTATAGGAACCTAAAACTGCCCAAACTTTGCTACCTCTGTGAAATGACAGGTAGATTAAAATTTGTTTCACAGTTTAGGAAGGTCATATTTTCTTTCTATTCCCCCAGTGAATAATTATATATCATTGTTCTAGTCAACAACCACACCCCAATCACTACATTTCTTTTAATTTTCAAAAGCAATAGTCCTTGGAAGTCATCCCAACTCACCTTGGTTTCACCAAAGACAAGACTAGTGTGCATGACTGAGCATCAGGAGTTCTATGACAAACAGATTCTGCCTGCAGGCAGCACGGCTGGACCTTTTGAGGAATGCATAACTTTGAGTTTGTGTGTCTGATTGGGTCTTTTCAGTTTGCAATCCCAGGAGACCCAGAGAAAAGGATAGAACCTTTGGGATTCTTGTGGAAATTTCTGCACTTACTAGTTCTTTAAACACTGGTGAAATTAAAGAAAAATAATATCATAGTTTTTCAAAAGGCCTTTAGGGATAGCATACACAAGACCTGCACAGGTTCAAACCCAATCAAATCCCCATACCAACAAGAGGACCGGGACGCCAAGTCCCATTCCTAACGAAGATGATATTGATACCTACTGGGAAAGGGAAAATCAATTTTCTCCAATAAAGTGTTACTAGGTATAGTAACCACACTCAAGGGCAGGCAGGTCCCATGTCCAGGAGTAGATGGCACACATAAAACTGACTACACAATTTTTGGTTGTTTTGTTTTGCGTATTTTTGTCTTAATGGTATTTTGTTTGTTTTAATTTTTGTCTTTTGTTTGTTTGTTGTTTGGGGAGGGGAGGTGGTTGGGAAGACCTGGGATGAGTTTCAGAAAGGAAAAAAAATGACTAAAATATATTGTATAAAAAATTTAAATAAAAATAAGAAAAATGATATTGATATTATATGTATTCTATGTGTAGCTTCTGAGCAATAGTTCTGAGAGTCATAAAATTATTTTTCATTTCATTTGTCTGATCACAGGTTAATCTTACCACATTTTATCACCTACTGTACACATATGCATATGTATTACATTAATATATACAGACACTTATATGTACTCATAGTTTATAAAGTTTTTGAAAAAGTAAAAGAGACAGAGAAGGTGAGACACAGAATCATATATTTTGTAAAAAGTTACAGAAGTGTGTTCTGCCTAGTTTATCAATTATTTAATGTATATGTAAAAATTCATATGTCTACATAAACACACATATTTGCTGTCTTGGACTTGACAATCAGTGCCATAGAGCCTTCCATATACTTTATTCATTAGATTTTTCTCTTAAGCATTTCCTTATGCAAAGATTGATACTGAAGGGATTTGGAAAACAAATTTAAATGATTTTGTCATTTCGATAGTAAATATCTAAAGATTTCTGCAAGACTCAGGGCAAATGCATAAAGACATCTTTTAGCCTGGGTTACAAGGAAGCCCTGTCTTAAAATATCCAAGGAAGAAGGAAAAGGAAGATAGACAGCAGGAGGAGGAGGAAGGGGAAGACAGGGAGAATGAGGAGGAGGAGCAGCATGGCAGCATGGGGTGGGGAGGTCATACTTCAGTGTTTACTGTAGCATATCAGCCCCAGGCACTGGCAACTACCATATCAAGTGTAGACTGGCACAAGTCATTGGCCACAGTAATATCAACCTCTTATTAAGTTCTGCACCACCATCTCTGTCATCAGACAATATTATTTTCAGGTTTTACTGAAGATAAGTGAAAGCGTTTGTCCACAAATGTGACTATGACTGTTCACATACCCACCCAAGCATTGATAAATGGACTACACATGTGTAGTATGCCTATCCAATAGTATTTATCTTCTCTAAACATGTTTTGCTTCATTGTCTTCCCCACTCTATCACAAAATCATTTTTTTCATGCTTGCTATCACCACATGAATTTAAAAGCAAAAGTAAAAATAAAGCCCTCTTTCGTGAAGTTGCTCTTGTCAGGTATTTTATCATTGTACCACAAAAAGTAACTAATACGCCTTTGATTTCTAGAATTCCATTACAGGGTACATGTCCAACAGAAATAAATAGTATGTTAAAAAGGCTTCTGCAACCCTCCATTCATTCCTGCACCACTCATAAAACCAAGAAACAGAAGCAAGCTAAGTGTCCAATAAATGATCAATCAATGAAGAGAAGAAGGCTCATCTATGTTAGAAAACAGTATTCATGCAGAAAAAAGAATGAAATCCTATCATTTGTAAAGTAGATGAAACTGAAAATCACAGAGCATATCATGCAAGTGCCTCGTGATCTCATTCATTTGTAACACATAAAAAGAACACAGAGAAACATCCTTTTGTTACTTCAGAGAAGTTGAGAATGGTCATCAGAGCCTGGAAAAGTGTACTGTAGATGGGGCAAGGCTGGTCAGTGAGCACTAAGATACAATTAGATAAGAGTAAGAAGCTGTGGTACACTGTTGTATAGTGAGCTGACTACATAAGACAGTTGTACAGTTTGAAATGTCAGATGTACATCGCTTCCCAGCCAGCAGTCCCACTGAGGATAAAGTATGTTGGTGTCAGGCTATAGCTGCAGGCCCAGTGCTGGTATTCAGTAGGAA
This sequence comes from Peromyscus eremicus, assembly GCF_949786415.1. Lineage (NCBI taxonomy): Eukaryota > Metazoa > Chordata > Mammalia > Rodentia > Cricetidae > Peromyscus > Peromyscus eremicus. The sequence goes on along the minus strand of NC_081416.1, from coordinate 95,671,040 downwards.
ACAGCTGCGTTTCTGAGTCGATAAAGGTATCTTGGACTGAAAATGGTAATGACGGCATTCTTTTCAGAGATGAGACCAAAGCATTTTGCTCAGTGTAAAAAAGAATATAGATAGGCCATGCCTGCCAGAAGACCAGGTAGGCCACCAGCCCACGGACCTTTCCGACTCTCTTGGTTCCCTCAGCCAGACAACCCCTGCCCAACCATAGGTCATGCCAGCTAGAACTCCAGGTTCCAGCTTAGGCAGATTCCCTGCTGGACCAGAAGTCATACCAGCCACTGGAACCACAGCTCCCAACTTAGGTGGAGACCCCCCCTGCTCAACCACAGGCCACACAAGCCAGAAGACCAGAGAGGAAACAGAAATGAAGAAGTAACACACCCATCCAACAAAAACAAACCCAGAAGTTGGCAGCTGAACCTATAATCAGCCCAAACCCAGATGCCTAGATACCAGCATAAGAACATAATAAAAAATAGCCAGGGAAATATGACACCAGAGCCCAGCTTTCCTACTACAGCAAGCCCTGTATATTCCAACACAGCTGAAGCACAATTGAAAGATCTTAAAATCAACTTACTAAAGATGATAGAGGTCCTTAAAGAAGAAATGAATAAATCTCTTAAAGAAATTGAGGAAAAGACAAACAAAAAAAAATTGGAGGAAATGAGTAAATTCCTTAAGAAAGTGAAGAAAAAAAAACAGTTAAAGGAAATGAATAAAACTGCTCAACACCTGAAAATGGAAATAGAAGCAATAAAGAAAACTGAGGGAATTCTGGAAAAAAAATCTAGGTAAGCAAACAGAAACTACAGATATAAGCATCACCAACAGAATGCAAGCAATGGAAGAGATAATTGCAGTAACTGAAGATACAATAGAAGAAATAGATACATGGTGTAGCATGAATTCCGGTTGGGCTTAATAATAAAAACCTGGAGTCAGATAGCAGGGTGAAAGCTGAAAGATCAGAGAAGTAGAGCAGCCAGCCACTAGAAAGACCTCTTACCTCTAGGAATCCTCAGACCGAAAGGAGCTCCTGTTTCCAACCTGCCTTATCACTTCTTCTCTCCACTCAGCCATAACACTTCCTGTTTTCTCCTCCTAAATGCTGGGATTAAAGGCGTGAGATCCCAAGTGCTGGATTTAAAGGTGTGTGCCACCACTGCCTGGCCTTTAGTGACTAGCTCTGGACTCCTATCTCCAGGCAATTTTATTTGTTAGAGCACAAACAAAATATCACCAGAACACGGGTCAAAGAAAATGTTAAATCTAAATGATTCCTGACACAAAACATCCAGGAAATCTGGGACACCATGAAAAGACCAAACCTAAGAATAACAGGAATAGAAGAAGGAGTAGAATCTCAGCTCAAAGGCCCAGAAAATATTTTCAACAAAATCATAGAAGAAAATCTTCCTAACCTAAAGAAGGAGATGTCTGTAAAGGTATAAGAAGCTTACAGAACACCAAATAGTTTGGGCCTGAAAAGAAAGTCCACTAACCACTTAATAACCTGAACACTAAACATAGAGAACAAAGAAACAATATTAAAAGTTGCAAGGGAAAAAGAGCAAGTTAACATATAAAAATAGATGTATTAGAATTATAACCAACTTCTCAATTGAGACTCTAAAATCCAGAAGGGCCTGAACAGATGTGCTGTGGATTCTAAGAAACAATAGCTACCAGCCCAGACCACTAGACCCAGCAAAACTTCCATCACAATAGATGGAGAAAACAAGACATGCCACAATAAAGTCAAATTTAAACAATATCTATCTACAAATCCAGACCTACACAAAACACTAAAAAGAAAGCTCCAGGCCAAGGAGGTTAACTACACCCATGAAAACACAGGAAATAAATAATCTCGCACCAACAAAACCGAAAGAAGGGAAACTCTCTCTCCTCTGTCTCTGTCTCTCTCTCTCTCACACACATATACCACCACTACCGATAATAACAACCAAACAACAACAAAATAACAGGAGTTAAAATCATTGGTCATTGATATCTCTCAATATCAATGGACTCAATTCCCCAATTAAAAAACAGAGACTAATGGAACAGATGTGAAAACAAGATCCATCCTTCCACTGCATACAAGAAACATACTTCAACATCAAAGATAGGCATTACCTCAGGGTAAAGGACTGGAAAAAGATTTTTCATGCAAATAGACCTAAGAAACCAGCCGGTGTAGCCATTCTAGTATCCAATAAAATAGACTTCAAACCAAAATTAATCAAAAGCGATAGGGAAGGACACTTCATGCTCATCTAAGGAAAAATCCACCAAGATGATGTTTCAGTTGTTAACATCTATACCCTAAGTGCAAGCACACCCACATTTGTAAAAGAACCATTACTGAAGCTTAAATCACAAATGGACTCTCACACATTGGTAGTGGGGAGACTTACCAATGGATGGGGCATCCTGACAAAAACTAAACAGAGAAATATTGGAGGTAACAGACATTATAAACCAGATGGATCTAAAGGATATCTATAGAACATTTCACCCAAACACAAAAAAAAATATATCTTCTCAGCACTTCATGGAACTTTCTCCAAAGTTGACCACATACTCTATCAAAAAACAATTCTCAACAGATGGCAGAAAATTGAAATAACCCCTTTCATCCTATCAGACCACCACTGATAAAAGCTGGATTTCAACAACAGAAACAATAGAAGGCCTACAAACTCACAGAGACTGAACAGCTCTCTACTGATGACTACTGGACCAAGGTGGAAATAAAGAAATTATAAAGACTTCCTAGAATTCAATGAAAATGAATGCAGAACATACCCAAACTTATGGGATACCATGAAAGCTGTTCTAAGAGGAAAAGTTCATAGCACTAAGTGCCTACATAAATTGGAGATGTCTCCTACTAGCAACTTAACAGTACATCTGAGAGCTCTAGAACAAAAAGAAACAAGCACACCCAAGAGGAGTAGATGTCAGGAAAAAATCAACAGAGGGTTGAAATCAATAAAATAGAAACAGAACAATACAAAGAGTCAATGAAACAAAGAGTTGGTTCCTCGAGAAAATCAACAAGATAGACAAACCCTTATCCAAACTAACTAACAAACTCAGCCACAAAACCTTTGACCCACAACCTGTCCTGCCTGCAAGATGTGCTGGGGCAATGGTGGCTCAGAGCTTGTGGAAGTGGACAACAACTGGTTTAACTTGAGGCCCAAGCCACAATAGGGAGCCCATGCCTGACACTGCCTGGATGGCTGGGGTCTGGAAGCTGGATGGCTCAGAGACCTAGGAAAGAACCAAACACAACTGGCAAAAAAAAAAAATCAATGAAATGATTCCTAATGATATTGTTATACTCATAGATTGTTTCCTAGCCCAATCATCATCAGAGAGGCTTCCTCCAGTAGCTGATGGTAGCAGATGCAGAGACCCACAGCCAAACATTAAGTGGAGAGAGACCCCAAATTGGAGATTTCCAATGGGTCCCTTCAAGAACCCGAACAAGAGGGAGATGAAGGATTGAGGGGCCAGAAGGGTCAAGGAAACCAGGAGACCATGACCCACAGACTTAACTAAACAAGGCTAATGGGAGCTCATATGAAGAGACTGAAGTGGCAATCAGCCTGTATGGGTCTGCACTAGGTTCTCTCTCTCTCTCTCTCTCTCTCTCTCTCTATATATATATATATATATATATATATATATATATATATATATATATATATATATATATATGTGTGTGTGTGTGTGTGTGTGTGTGTGTGTGTGTGTGTGTGTGTGTGTGTGTGTGTGTGTGTCCTGGTTCTTTGTGGGACTCCTAACAGTGGGAGTGCAGGTATCTCTGACATTTTTGCCTGCTCTTAGGACCTTCTTTCTCCTACTGAGTTGCCTCATCCAGCCTTTATATGAGAGTTTGTGGTGATATTGTGTTCCCCAAAATATTGTGCACTCTAATAAACTGGGGTGGGAGAACAGAACAGTCACTAGATAGACGTAGAGGCCAGAAAATGGTGGCACACACACACCTTTAATCCTAATATTCCAAAGGCAGAGATCCGTCTGGATCTCTGTGAGTTCAATGTCACACTGGAAATAGCCAGGCATGGTGACACAAGCCTTTAATCCCAGGAAGTGATGGCAGGAAGCAAAAAGGTATATAAGGCGTGAAAACCAGTAACTAGGGTCGGTTAAGCTTTTAGACTTTTGAGCAGCAGTTCAGCTGAGATCCATTTGGATGAGGACTCAGATGCTTACAGTCTGAGGAAACAGGATCAGCTGAGGAACTGGCAAGGTGAGGTGGCTGTGGCTTGTTCTGCTTCTCTGATCTTCCAGCATTCACCCCAATACCCAGCTCCAGTTATTTTTTTTTTATTAATAAGACCTTTGAAGCTTCATGCTACAAGAGTTTGTGCCTAGTCTTATTGCATTTTGTTATGCTGTGTTGATAAGCCTAGGAGGCCTGCTTTCCTCTGAAGGGAAATGGAAGAGCAGTGGATCTGGGGGGCCAAGAGGAGGGTAGCTGGGAGTAGTGGAGGGAGGAGAGGCTGTAGTTGGGATGCGCTGTATGAGAGAAAAATTAATAAGAGGAAAAATAATGAATAGAGCAGATTTTTATTTTTACGTAGCCTAGGTTCTTTTGTCCCACTACATCCCCCTATAATCAATGACTAAATCAAAGGCTGTTACTAAACATAATGTCTTGCTCCTGACCTGGCTCAGTTCTATATTGTAAATTCTATTGACAAATGCCTCCTCATAGTCATAAGCTAATTTTTAGTGCTCGATGTTTTTCCTCTTCAGTCAATCTACAAATCATGCACTCTGTTTAAATAGTATCAATGATCTGAGCTCCTTCCTCTAAGTTCTCTTATTTGTCTAGGGAGTTATATTCCATTGAATTACATGTGTATCTGCACACTACATGCATCTATTAAGAGACTCACCTTGATTTAGTTTGCTGAGTCTGGATGTTATACGTCAGAGTAATCAAAGGCAGAAAACATGGAAAATCAAAAAAGCTTAAGAGGAGCTAAGGAAGAGCTCAGGAGTTAAGAGGGTTTGCTCACCTCACAGATCAGGGTTTGATTCCAAGCACCCATATTGGGCACTTCACAACTGCCTGAAACTACAGCTCCAGGGCATCCTACACCCTCTTGTTGCCTCCACAGTTGCCTGTATTCAAACAGACACACATACACATAAATATAAATAAAGTAATTTTAAAGTTAAAGAATTAGTTAAAACTTACATCATAAGATAAACTTGCAATTCTCAACCACCCCTAGCCATCTTAACACAACACCCCCTTCAAAGCTTTTTTGTACTCCACAGCAATTAGTGCTATATGCTGACCTTCACTAAAAAGTTTTTTTTTTAAAAAAAGAAGACAAAAGAAAGAAAAAAAGAAAAGCAATACAAAAAAGAAAAAGCCCAGGGATTTCTGCCTATTTTGTTTAGAGATATCCCTCCATGACAAAAGAAACCCAGGAACTATGGTCACAGTACTTAGAAAAAATTTAACCCTTCATAGATATAAAGATATGCAAATTCGCAAGAGCATGTATAGAAATACATGTTATTTTAAAATGTCTTTAATAATGTTTCTTTTCTTTTAGTCAATGACCACCTACTACTTTTGAACTCATAGTAATAAGTAATCTTTCATGAAGTCACATACATTGATAACCTTATTTAAAATTTTTTATTTAAAAAAATCTTACAAAATATTTGACCATGCTTCCCCAACTTTTCCCAGAACTTCTCCACCTCCTTACTCACCCAAATTAATGTACTTCCCCCTCAAAATAAAATAAAACAAACAAAAAATATCAAAGAACAAAAAACAAAAATTAAAACAAACAACAAAACAAAAAATTGCCCAAATGAAACAAGACACCTCCCCAAACACACGCGAAAACCATGGAGTTCATTTTGTTTCTAATTATTTTAACCAAAAGTCTCTAACTTCTAATTCCACCATGGGACGGGAGTTACTTTCTGGACATCTATTCTTTGGGGGCTGGCTGTGATTAAAGAAGGATGTTTTTTTAATTCCCCATATATGCAGCACCTTGTGTCACCATTTCCCAAAAGGCTGTGTGGTCTCTGGAGGCTGCTAACCCCTGTTTTACATAGAGACTTGGCACTTCAGAGAGTAGAAGATTATCTATTTTTCCTGTGGAATCTCAGCTGGGCAACACACAGTCTTAAGCTGAAGCCCGCTGCTGCCGTCATACACAATCCTGAGTCCCATCCCTGACATGAGCAGGTCGCAGGCTCCTTCTCTGCAGCTTTATTTAAGGTAAAGATTGATTTTTGCTGTCCAGGTAATCCCTTGACCTGGATTAACTAAATTGGGTATCATTTCAATCTACCTGTGGCGTCACAAGAAACAAGTGGGTCAGGTAGTGACCCGTCGAGGATATTGTCTGTGATTTGTTAGCCTGAAAAAATTAAGAAGAGATGTTCACAGCACATTCAAAGTAGATAAAGTATTATGTGAGATGGGGAGTCTCTTCTCAAGGTGAGATGCTCTCAACATGTCTTTTAGAATACACCAAAACCTCCATTTATTTATTCATTTGTTTCAATTATTTGTTACCAGAGTCAGACATGTAGGATTACACAGAAACTCACTAAGATCCCTTAAGCCAGTGAATAAATGGATTCGCACTACTCTCTAACCACTAGGCTGCCTTTACTATCTCCTTCTCTTTCTTCAATTCAGTGACACAACTTGTAGTCAATCAAAACAACTTTAATTGACCAGAGTATTTTTTTTTCCAGTAGGTACTCTCCTTGCTCAAGAATAAAATTAGTAACAGATTTGGTCAATGCACTAAAACAATTCACAGACCAATGAAGGGATAAGGTAAATATAAATTGTCCTAGTACAAGTGTTTAGATAACTGATACTATTGAAATGAAGATGTGAGGGTGACAAAGAGAAAGAGGGGATTATGGGTATGTGTTATCTTCACCAGCACTTAATTATAAATCACAAAATTCTGTGTCCTTGGGAAAGTTGTGGATATAGTTTCTTTGTTAGTTAAAACAGTTGTGATAGTATTAGGTCACATTATAAGAATGTGTTCAAGTTTGCAGTTAATTTAAATAATAATTAAGGAAGAGTAATTGGATGACTATTCATAATCAAAAAGAACTGCTACTTCTCTTCACTCAGGCTTGTCGACCAATATCAGATCTAAACTTGCTACTTACATGCAAAAGGAACCAAAAACAGCTGAGGTCTTGTTCTGGCAAGAGCCAGCACAGGTGCTGTTGCCACGTAATGGCAGAAGTCTGATGAGTTTTTTTCAAGGTTTAACAAGATAGATTCCATACACTTAGGACATTTTGGAACTGACATTTTGAAACCACAGCTAAAGCTAAGCAGAGATCATATCAGAGTCTAAATACCGGCTTTCTGGACCTGCTTATTCCAGACGTTCTCCAGTAGATTGGTGAAAAGAGTGGTCAGATAGATCATAAGATTATATTTTGTGACTTTGTTCCTGAATTCCTAAGATAAAATGTTTCTGACCTGGACCATTATTAGAGATGTTTATAGAATGAGGGTGAAAACAAAACAAAAAGACAGTCTCCTTGTCTCTTTTGACTTGACCATTGGGACCAAGTAATAATACAAAGGAGTCTATTTTCTATTTCAACAGGCAGAGGCAAGCATGGGTGAAGCAAAGGCTTGGCATCAAATGGCTGCCATGTGGGGGATGAGGACCCAGCAGAGGCACCAGTCATAACATCAGTCTCTGGGCTTCCCAGGAGATCCTGGAGCTCAGGTACCTTAATCAGGTAATGCACTTATTGTTACCAAAGGGGTGCAGAAACTGCTTTGCAGAGCATTAATGTGCTGTGCTGTTTCATTTAATACTAAATTAAACAAAGGAGAGAGTGAACCACCAAGGCTATTAGCCCACAAGTCTGGCATTGGATTAATAAGGAGTTTTGTGTAGTGTAACTGATGGGTTGTCTAAATGATTAAAAAAAAAATCACAGGAGTTGCCCAAATTAATCACTACTAGCAGGCAAATCAAAGATTCTGTGTCTAATGAGAGTAACCTACCCTGTACTCTTGAAACCACTTAGTTCTCTTTTAAAGAATGGCATGTATCTGTACTCCAAGAACATTTATGGAGATAAGTGAACAGTATACATGTGTCCAATACACTTGTATTTAATTTTGCATATAGTAATAGATGTGGATATGTAGACTGAAACCTATCCCAGTAACATTTATTAAAGGGAATTTGCTTTTCTAGTTATATGTTGCTACCTTCCTTTTAAAAAATAAATTTTGTGAGGCCTAACTCCTAGACAAAGGACTACAAGCAACTATTGAGTACTTGGAGGAGAATTAGCTTCTCTGAGCGATGAGCCCCCTTATTGATTGTCCAATGCAGAGTGGTCAGCTTTGAAACCATATGCACATCAATGACAAAAATGGACTTAGAAGATTGGATTTGTACACACACACACACACACACACACACACACACACACACACACACACATCAAATACAGTTTAGAAAGATTAGATACTATCAACTTGATAGTGGGGCGCATGGATGAGAATGGGTATGTTGGAGAGCCTGGGGGAGGGGAAAAGTGATGTAATTCTATTTTAATTAAAACATTAAAATATTAATTTGGTTACTAATATGTGGATGTATTTCTGGTATTCTTATTCTGTTCCATTGGTCCACGTCTGTTTTTATTTTAATACCATGCTGTTGAAGCAACTACTGCTGTGATATATCACATTTATTGACTTTCATGGTATGCTGAACCAACCTTTCCTCTCTCATTCAATCCTTCTTGATCACAACAAATGATATTTTTAATGTGCTTCTTAATTTGCTAGTATTTTTGAGGGCTTTACACTTAGCTTCATCAAAGGTATCAACCATAATGTTCTCCTTCCTTTTCTCTTCTTTCTTTTTCTCTATTCATTTCCTTTCCTTCCTTTATTCCTTCCTTCCTTCCTTCCTTCCTTCCTTTCTTTCTTTCTTTCTTTCTTCCTTTTTCTTTCTTTCTTCTTTCTTCTTTCTTCTTTCTTCTCTTTTTCTAGAATGTTTATTTGCCTTCGTTATCAGGATGGTGATTGTTTTATAAAATGAGTCTTGAAATATTGTATTCTCTTCATATTGTCTACTCTTTAAATTATTGGCAAGACACAAGAATGAATATATCATGTCCTAGGCTTTAATTTGTAATGATCTAATCTTCTTATTGGTTATTGATTTGCTAGTATGCTGTTTTTCATAATAAACTCTTCTTATACTATGCATAGTAAATCACACTATTGATATAGAATTAACTGAAATGCAAATAAAAAGCTATGTAATAGAAATAGCTATAATCTTCCCATTACATACTGACACAATAATTAATTTAATATAAAAGATTCCTAGTGTTCTTCACATGTAATAACTTACCACAGTAAGTTGTATCCTATTTCAAGGCAGGTTAAGCAATAGGAGACCAATACGTGCTGGTATCTTACATGAATAATGTTTTTATTAGCATATATAAATTACACATAACAGATTTCATTGTATTATTTTACTTACTTGTATTTTAGCCAGATTCCCCCATTACCCTCCCTCGTCTCTCTCCAGTGTCTACTGATTCCCTTGGTTTTCTCATCTACTCATGCTTAAAAAAAAAATTGGTGAATCACTGAGTTAATTAAATCTAATTACAGGACTAGAGTGAGGAGTTATTTACAGGAGTATGGTGGCTTATCACTGGCTGGTTCTCTCTCTCTCTCTCTCTCTCTCTCTCTCTCTCTCTCTCTCTCTGTGTGTGTGTGTGTGTATGTGTGTGTGTGTGTGTGTGTGTGTGTGTGTGTGTGTGAGAGAGAGAGAGAGAGAGAGAGTGAGAGAGAGAGAGAGAGAGAGAGAGAGAGAGAGAGAGAGAGAGAGAGTAAACCCTATTAAAAATCTCAGTTCCCCAGTTTTTGCTTCTATTTGATGGTAAAAAATATTACAACTCTAAGGCTTAGGCTTTAAAATTACATTTAAATAGTTTCAAAAACTGTTAAATTACTGCCTAGAATATTAATATTATTCAATAATTGTGCTCTTTATATGTCATCCATACTCACATGTAGTAGAATAGGCCCATAGGGTCGAGGAAACTGGCACAGACCAGTTGCCAAGGCATGCACATATTGTACTTCCTTATGAGCCAACCTAGAGTCTGCCTGGAGGTCTAGCAACAGGTGCTGTCAGAGTTTCTGATCATGCCCAGCCAATGAGGGGTGACCACACAGAGGGTATATAAGGCTGTTATTGAATAAATTAGTTCATTATTTGCCTTCAACTGACTCCCAGTGTCTGTGCTATTGACACTGTGCCTTCTCACCCCCTCCCCTGAGGGAGCTGTTAGGGTCCAACAACACTCAAAATTGCTGATACTAAATTTTATTATAGTTTTAAGTTTTCATCTGGAAATATATTAATCAAATTTTTATGTTTCAATTCTTTTTCCTCAGGATAGAGACTTCTGGAACAATAGAGTGTGTCCATTGAATGAGCTATGTTGGTTTCCAATAACTCATATTCATCTCCACAGTCTTTCATTCTTAATGGAATTCCTGGTCTGGAAGCATTGCACATATGGATCTCCCTTCCACTCTGTATAATGTACATCATCTCCCTAGTGGGCAACCTTGGCCTGGTGTACCTCATTTACTATGAGGAATCCTTACATCGCCCAATGTATTTCTTTCTGGCCATGCTTTCTCTCATTGATCTGTTTACCTGCACAACCACTCTTCCCAATGCCCTCTTCATTTTCTGGTTCAAACTCAAGGAAATTAACTTCACTGCTTGCCTAGTTCAGATGTTCTTTGTGCATGGATTCACAGGTGTGGAGTCTGGAGTGCTCATGCTCATGGCCCTGGACCGCTATGTGGCCATTTGCTACCCACTACGTTATGCTACCATACTTACCAACTCTGTCATTGCCAAAGCTGGGCTTGCCACCTTCTTGAGAGGTGTGTTGCTGATGATTCCTTTTCCATTCTTGGTTAAACGTTTGCCCTTCTGTCGAAGTAATGTCATCTCCCATACATATTGTGACCACATGTCTGTGGTAAAGTTATCCTGTGCTAGCATCAAAATCAATGTCATCTATGGTCTCATGGTTGCACTCTTGATTGGAGTGTTTGACATTTGTTGTATATCTGTGTCCTACACTATGATCCTCCGGGCAGTGGTCAGCCTGTCCTCAGCAGATGCTCGGCAGAAGGCCTTCAGCACTTGCACTGCCCACATATCTGCCATCATCATCACTTATGTTCCAGCCTTCTTTACTTTCTTTACTCATCGTTTTGGGGGTCACACCATCCCCCCTTCTCTTCACATCATTGTAGCTAATCTTTATCTTCTTCTTCCTCCAACTTTAAATCCCATTGTTTATGGAATGAAGACCAAACAAATCAGAGATAGCATCATTAAATTCTTTCATGATGAAAAAGGTTCAAGGTGACCCAAGCACAATTTCTTGGCATTTTGAAAGTAAATAGAGGAATGATAAATAAAACTATAACAAGGAGGAAAAGATGAGTGTTTTCCATTACCTCTCTAAGAATATGCATTTTAAAGAATGTTGAGGAAAGTTTGTATATGGGGTTATATCTCAATGATTTCCCCATGATTTTTCTCCATTGCTAATTTAAAAAAATGATTTATCTTTACTTGTCTGATAAGATTGTGTTTATCACGCACAACATGGTATTTTTAAGTAAAGATATATTTGTTATAATTAGGTCTAGTTAGTCTCACAGATACAAAAAGTAGAATAATGCTTTTTGCCTCCAGCCTTAGTCAACTCACTGGTATAGAATTACAACTTCCCTCCAACAGACCTACTTTGAGATGTACTGTATCTTTTTGAAGGATTCCTTAAATCTTTTGTTCATGTTGGTTACCATCCCTATATATAATAAATTAAATGGTTTTTAAAAATAATTTCTGGCCTAGGAAATATTGAAGATAAAATTCAGCACATGAATTAATTGAAGAAATATGTAACTTCTCTCTATATTAAGTTCAAAAGGCTTGCCATGTCATTATAGTTCCTAGAATGGACACATGTTCCTTACTCAAAAGTATAAATGTTTCAGGAGTCATGGTGATGAAATCATCTGGTATAGGGTATGGGTCTCAAGTTCCAGGCCAATTAATTGGTAAAATGACTGGTGAATTTATTCATTTATTTATACTTATTTTTCATTTTTCAAATTAATGAGTATTTTTATCTGCTCATGTTGCAGGATATTTAACTACACTATGAACACCAAGGAAAAACCTGTTTCTAGTTGTGGTGTGGCTCAGTCCTTGCACACACCTTTAATCCAAGAGTTTCCTGCTTAAATATTATAAACAGGATTAAAAAACATCAACCATAGGTTAAGAAGTGGAGCAAGAAACTAGTTGACATAAAAAGCCATAGAGAGTAAGAGGGAGTCAGGAGGATGAATAGAGAGATGTACAGGAAGAAGGTGGGAGAGATATTTAGTTTGAGGGTTTTTTTGGGGTTTTTTTGTTTTTGTTTTTTTGAGATGGTGTAGAAGAAAGCTCTTTTTCTGGAACATTGGCAGAGGAGGAAGGTCAGCTGGATGCTTTCTCTGCCTCTCTGAGCTAGCAGAGTTTCACCCCAGCATTTGGCTCCCAAGTCTTTATTGGTAAAATCAAATGATTGAGATTTAGTTAAAAACAACATACTCAACTAAAGCCTGGAATGGAATCTTCCATTTCTCTTCCTGGTCACCATTACTCCCATCAAAAAATTTAATACAGACAAGCTAAAAAATTTTTTTGAATTGTGTAGTTAAGATACTGACCTTTACAGAAGTCAAGGAAGAGACAAGCAGTCCAATTAAACCAAAAATAATGGAGGTCAATTATATTTACTTGGACATCTTAACAGAAGATGAGTAAATGGAAATTTGGTTATTCAGACACAGTGTACTCACAATTTGACAGCAATATACAGGAGGGATGCAACAGCTTTTAACAAATGCTAAAGCAGCACCAAAGGTGATAATCTAACCCTAAAAGATTAAAAAGTCACAGAGAATGGCATCTCACTCATAATGTAATGCATAAGAAAATCAATTTATTGATGAGACAGAGAGTTTCCTTTCTTTCCTCAGGCTATGCTTTGGCTAGTGACCTAAATACTTAAGGTCAAGAGCATTCCATTCATAAATAACATTCTTAACTGGTGATTTGTGTGCCCATTCTTTAAAATGTTTTATGTCTCTACAAATACAACAAGAGAGATATTGATGATTAAAGAATTGTGCCAATAGCATACAGATAAAAATATCAGTTACTGATTTTTAAAATAGCATTACTAAACATTACAGTTCTAAGCTCTGCAGAACAAATTTACTTAAAAAAATGGAGACTATACTTAATGGAATCTGAGTATTGATTTCTTTCTCAACAGTTGTATACTCTCTTTGCTACAGTAGAACTACTTTTCTACTGAATATGTCTGGTAAAATATGTCAATGATGCCCAATACTGCCAGCTATGTGGCAGCATCTTAAAGGATTTGTTTCAAATTTAATCTTATTGTTCAGTTGTATCTCAACCCAGGGCCGTGTACCATCCCCAACCATGAGTCCCTCCACTTTAGAGTATCTGTTGCAATACTTATTTGAGGTAGTATGTATAAGGACCTCTGAGGACCTTGAAAGAATTTGGATTATCTATGAAGTCACTATGCTTTTTCGTTGCTATTTCAACTTCAAGCAACAGTTCCACAGTTGAGAAATCAAGTCTGCTTTATGCATTTTTTTCTCACAGAAAAGTTAAATTGCATATATAATATATCTCAGGAATATAAATGCCATATATTTCCTAAGGTACTTGTGTCTGAGGTAAATTAGCACTTTAGTTAAGACCCTAATTGAAAATCTGAGAGAACCATTGTTGTCTTGGATAAATTTAATTAGAGAATGACTATACCTTCACAAAAGTGCAGTAAAAGTGTGATCAAACTATTGTAGCTATAGTTTATATAAATATATCATATTGTGTTTATTTTAAGGAAGAGCTACATACCTAAACTCTTGATCTAGTTATGTTTTTTTTTTTTTTAAATTTTTATTTTGCAATACAATTCAGTTCTACATATCAGCCACAGATTCCCTTGTTCTCCCCCCTCCTGCCCCCCTCACCTTCCCCCCAGCCCGCCCCCCATTCCAATCTCCTCCAGGGCAAAGCCTTCCCCACAGACTGAGATCAACCTGGTGGACTCAGTCCAGGTAGGTCCAGTCCCCTCCTCCCATGCTGAGCCAAGGGACCCTGCATAGGCCCCAGGTTTCAAACAGCCAACTCATGCAATGAGCACAGGACCCGGTCCCACTGCCTGGATGCCTCCCAAACAGATCAGGCCAATCAACTATCTCACCCACTCAGAGGGCCTGATCCAGTTGGTGACCCCTCAGCCATTGGTTCATATTTCATGTGTTTCCGTTTGTTTGGCTATTTGTCTCTGTGCTTTATCCGACCTTGGTCTCAACAATTCTCTCTCATATAAACCCTCCTCATTCTCGCTAATTGGACTCCCAGAGATCCACCTGGGGCCTAGTCATGGATCTCTGCCTCCAGATCCATCAGTAGTTGGATGAGGTTTCTAGCACGACAATTAGGGTGTTTGGCCATCCCATCACCAGAGTAGGTCAGTTCGGATTGTCTCTCGACCATTGCCAGCAGTCTGTTGTGGGGGTATCTTTGTGGATTTCTGTGGGCCTCTCTAGCACTTTGTTTCTTCCTATTCTCATGTGGTCTTCATTTACCATGGTCTCCTATTCCTTGTTCTCCCTCTCTGTTTTTGATCCAGCTGGGATCTCCCACTCACCCAAGCTCTCTTTCCCTCGACCCTCGCCCTTCACTACCCCCACTCCTGTCCAGGCTGTTCATGTAGATCTCATTCCATTTCTCTGTCGTTGGGCGATCCCTGTGTCTTTCTTGGGGTCCTGTTTTCCAGGTAGCCTGCCTGGTGATGTGAGTAGCAGTCCAGTCATCCTTGTTCCACATCTAGTATCCTGTTATGAGTGAGTACATACCATGTTTGTCTTTCTGAGTCTGGGATACCTCACTCAGGATGATTTTTTCTAGATCCATCCATTTGTCTGCAAACCTCATGATGTCATTGTTTTTCTCTGCTGAGTAGTATTCCATTGTGTATATGTACCACATTTTGTTTATCCATTCTTCAGTTGAAGGGCATCTAGGTTGTTTCCATGTTCTGGCTATTACAAACAACGCTGATATGAACATAGCTGAACAAGTGCTCTTGTGGTGTGGTTGAGCATTCCTTGGGTATATGCCCAAGAGTGGTATAGCTGGATCTTGGGGGAGATGGATTCCCAATTTTCTAAGAAATCGCCATATTGATTTCCAAAGTGGTTGTACAAGCTTGCATTCCCACCAGCAGTGGAGGAGAGTTCCCCTAGCTCCACATCCTCTCCAGCATAAGGTGTCTTCAGTGTTTTTGATCTTAGCCATTCTGACAGGCGTAAGGTGGTATCTCAGAGTTGTTTTGATTTGCATTTCCCTGATGATTAGGGATGTTGAGCAATTCCTTAAATGTCTTTCAGCCATTTGAGTTTCCTCTGTTGAGAATTCTCTGTTTAGTTCTATAGCCCATTTCTTAATTGGACTGTTGGGCATTTTGATGTCTAATTTCTTGAGTTCCTTATATATTCTGGATATCAGTCCTCTGTCAGATGTGGGATTGGTGAAGATCTTTTCCCATTCTGTAGGCTGTCGCTTTGCTTTGTTGACCGTATCCTTTGCCCTACAAAAGCTTCTCAGTTTCAAGAGGTCCCATTGATTGATTGTTTCTCTCAGTGTCTGTGCTACTGGTGTTCTATTTAGAAAGTGGTCTCCTATGCCAATGTGTTCAAGACTACTTCCTACTTTCTCTTCTAGCAGGTTCAGAGTAGCTGGATTTATGTTGAGGTCCTTGATCCACTTGGACTTAAGTTTTGTGCACGGTGATAGATATGGATCTATTTGCAGCCTTCTACATGTTGATATCCAGTTTTGCCAGCACCATTTGTTGAAGATGCTTTCTTTTTTCCATTGTGCACTTTTGGCTTCTTTGTCAAAAATTATTTGTTCATAGGTGTGCGGATTAATATCAGGGTCTTCAATTCGATTCCATTGGTCCACATGTCGGTTTTTATGCCAGTACCAAGCTGTTTTTATTACTGTAGCTCTATAGTACAGCTTGAAGTCAGGGATCGTGATGCCTCCAGAGGTTGTTTTATTGTACAGGATTCTTTTGGCTATCCTGGGTTTTTTGTTTTTCCATATGAAGTTGAGTATTATTCTTTCCAGGTCTGTGAAGAATTGTGTTGGTATTTTGATGGGGATTGCATTGAATCTGTAGATTGCTTTTGGTAAGATTGCCATTTTTACTATGTTAGTTCTGCCTATCCATGAGCATGGGAGATCTTTCCATTTTCTGACATCTTCTTCAATTTCTTTTTTCAGGGACTTAAAGTTCTTGTCATATAGGTCCTTCACTTGCTTGGTTAGTATTACCCCAAGGTATTTTATGTCATTTGTGGCTATAGTAAAGGGTGATGTATCTCTGATTTCCTTCTCCGCTTTTTTGTCCATTGTATATAGGAGGGCTACTGATTTTTTGGAGTTGATCTTGTATCCTGCTATGTTGCTGAAGGTGTTTATAAGCTGTATCAGTTCCTTGGTGGAATCTTTGGGGTTGCTCAAGTATACTATCATGTCATCTGCAAATAGGGAAAGCTTGACTTCTTCCTTTCCAATTTGTATCCCCTTAATCTCCTTATGTTGTCTTATTGCTCTGGCTAGAACTTCAAGTACTATATTGAATAAGTATGGGGAGAGCGGACAGCCTTGCCTCGTTCCTGATTTTAGTGGAATTGCTTTGAGTTTCTCTCCATTTAATTTGATGTTGGCTGTTGGCTTGCTGTAAATTGCCTTTATTATGTTTAGGTATGTTCCCTGTATTCCTGATCGCTCCAAGACCTTTATCATGAAGGGGTGTTGGATTTTGTCAAATGCCTTTTCAGCATCTAGTGAGATGATCATGTGGTTTTTTTCTTTGAGTTTGTTTATATGGTGTATCACATTGACAGACTTTCGTATGTTGAACCATCCTTGCATCCCTGGAATGAATCCTACTTGATCATGGTGGATAATTGTTTTGATGTGGTCTTGGAGTCTGTTTGCCAGTATTTTATTGAGTATTTTTGCATCAATGTTCATGAGGGAGATCGGTCTGTAGTTCTCTTTCTTTGTTGTATCCTTGTTTGGTTTGGGAATCAGGGTAATTGTAGCCTCATAGAAGGAGTTTGGTAATGTTCCTTCTGTTTCTATTGTATGGAACAATTTAGAGAGTATTGGTATTAACTCTTCTTTGAAGATCTGGTAGAATTCTGCACTGAAACCATCTGGTCCTGGGCTTTTTTTGGTTGGGAGACTTTTAATGACTGTTTCTATTTCGTTAGGGGTTATTGGACTATTTAAATAGTTTATCTGGTCTTGATTTAATTTAGGTATGTGGTACCTATCCAGAAAATTATCCATTTCTTTTAGGTTTTCCAGTTTTGTGGAATAGAGGTTTTTGAAGTATGACCTGATGATTCTCTGGATTTCCTCAATGTCTGTTGTTATGTCCCCCTTTTCATTTCTGATTTTGTTGATTTGGATGCTCTCTCTCTGTCTTTTGGTTAGTTTGGATAAGGGCTTGTCTATCTTGTTGATTTTCTCAAAGAACCAACTCTTTGTTTCATTAATTTTTTGTATTGTTCTCTTTGTTTCTATTTTATTGATTTCAGCTCTCACTTTGATAATTTCCTGGCATCTATTTTTCCTGGGAGACTTTGCTTCTTCCTGTTCTAGAACTTTCAGGTGTGCTGTTAAGTCACTAGTGTGAGATTTCTCCAGCTTATTTATGTGGGCGTTTAGTGCTATGAATTTCCCTCTTAGTACTGCTTTCATAGTGTCCCATAGGTTTGGATATGTGGTGTCTTCATTTTCGTTGATCTCTAGGAAGTCTTTAATTTCTTTCTTTATTTCTTCCTTAACCCATTGGTGATTCAGGTGGGTATTGTTCAGTTTCCATGAGATTGTAGGTTTTCTGTAGTTTTTGTTGTTGTTGAAATCCAACTTTAGACCATGGTGGTCTGATAGAACACAGGAGGTTATTCTAATTGTTTTGTATCTGTTTAGATTTGCTTTGTGAACAAGTATGTGGTCGATTTTAGAGAAGGTTCCATGGGGTGCTGAGAAGAAGGTATATTCTTTTTTGTTAGGATGGAATGTTCTGTAGATGTCGATTAAGTCCATTTGAGTCATGACATCAATTAAGTCCTTTATTTCTCTGTTAAGTTTCGATTTGGGGGATCTGTCCAGTGGTGAAAGTGGGGTGTTGAGGTCTCCCACTATTAATGTGTGGGGTTTTATATGTGATTTAAGCTTTAATAATGTTTCTTTTACATATGTGGGTGCCCTTGTGTTTGGGGCATAAATGTTCAGAATTGATACTTCATCTTGGTGGATCTTTCCTGTGATGAGTATGTAATGCCCTTCTTGATCTCTTTTGATTGATTTTAGTTTGAAGTCTATTTTGCTGGATATCAGGATGGCTACACCCGCTTGTTTCTTAAGACCGTTTGATTGGAAAGTCTTTTCCCAGCCTTTTATTTTTAGGTAGTGTCTATCTTTGAGTTTGAGATGTGTTTCTTGTATGCAGCAGAAAGCTGGGTCCTGCTTTCGTATCCATTCTGTGAGCCTATGTCTTTTTATAGGTGAATTAAGTCCATTGATATTGAGGGATATTAATGTCCAGTGATTGTTCATTCCTGTTATTTTTTGGTGGTGATGTGTGTGTACTTTTCTTCGTTGGGGTCTACTGCTGTGGCTTTATCTATTGCCTGTGTTTTCGAGGTTGTATCTGACTTCCTTAGGTTGGAATTTTCCTTCTAGTGCTTTCTGTAGGGCTGGGTTTGTGGATAAATATTGTTTAAATCTGGCTTTGTCATGGAATGTCTTGTTCACTCCATCTATGACGATTGAAAGTTTTGCTGGGTATATTAGTCTAGGCTGACATCCATGGTCTCTTAATGTCTGCATTACATCTGTCCAGGACCTTCTGGCTTTCAAAGTCTCCATTGAGAAATCGGGTGTTATTCTGATAGGTTTGCCTTTATATGTCACTTGGCCTTTTTCCTTTGCTGCTCTTAATATTCTTTCTTTATTCTGTACGTTTAACTGTTTAATTATTATGTGGCGAGGGGACTTTTTTTGGGGGTCTAGTCTGTTTGGTGTTCTATAGGCTTCCTGTATCTTCATAGGCATTTCCTTCTTTAAGTTGGGAAAGTTTTCTTCTATGATCTTGTTGAATATATTTTCTGTGCCCTTGAGTTGGTATTCTTCTCCTTCTTCTACCCCTATTATTCATAGGTTTGGTCTTTTCATGGTGTCCCAAATTTCTTGGACATTTTGGTTCATGACTTTGTTGACTTTAGTGTTTTCTTTGACTGATGAATCCATTTCTTCTATTGTATCTTCAACGCTAGAGATCCTCTCTTCCATCTCTTGCATTCTGTTGATTATACTTGCATCTGAAGTTCCCAATCGTTTTCTCAGATTTTCTATTTCCAGCATTCCCTCTGTTTGTGTCTTCTTCATTTTTTCTATTTCCCTTTTCAGGTCTTGGACTGTTTCCTTCATTTGTTTCATTGATTTTTCTTGATTTTCTTTCAGTATTTTATTGTTCTCTTCCAGGACTTTATTGATTTCTTCTAATTTGTTTGCCCTTTCCTCTAGTTGTTTACAGCGTTCTTCACATTTTTTTGTCTTTTCCTCTACACGAGCCTCTAGCTTCTTCATGATGACATTCATAAGGCTATTTTCTTCTGCTTCTTCCAATTTCTGATGTTCAGGTCTAGGTGTTGGAGGAGGGCTAGGGCCTGGTGATGGTGTATTACTATTCATTTTGTTGTATGTGTTTCTGCCTTGACGTCTGCCCATCTCCTTGTGGTTCGTTCCTGGCCTTATTCGCACACTTGGTTCAGAGCTGACAGATTCAGGAAGTCTCTCTCTCTTGTCCAGATGGGAGCTCTCTTGTCCAAATTGGAAGTCCGGGACAGGATGGAAGCTCTTGTTCAGAAGGGAAGTCCGGGGGAGGATGGGTGCTCTCCTCTCTCTCTCTCTCTCTCTCTCTCTCTCTCTCTCTCTCTCTCTCTCCTCCAGATGGGAAATCCACGGCAAGATGGGAGCTGGGGGCCAGCCTCTAAGTCTCAAGAAGAGGCTTGGGGCTCAGGCGGATGGGCGTGGGGGCAGGGCGTGGAGACTGTAGGGTCTGCCAGGGGTCTTGGAGAAGGGGATCCTTCCCGGTTGTGGTAGAAGGGCACCTGCCCGGGGACCAGAACCTGGGGCCAAGTTGGGCAGGTCTTCCCCGGAGTGGCTGGTGCCCAGGGATGGGGTCGGGGGCAAGCAAGGGCACTCACCTGTGCTTCAGAAGGGAAGTCCGGGGGAAGATGGGAGCTGGGGGCCGGCCTCTAAGTCTCAGGAAGAGACTTGGGGCTCAGGCAGATGGGCGTGGGGGCAGGGCGTGGAGACTGCAGGGTCTGCCAGGGGTCTTGGAGAAGGGGATCTTTCCCGGTTGGGGTAGAAGGGCACCTGCCCAGGGACCAGAACCTGGGCCCAAGTTGGGCAGGTCTTCCCCGGAGTGGCTGGTGCCCAGGGATGGGGTCTGGGGCAAGCTAGGGCACTCACCTGTGCTTCAGAAGGGAAGTCCTGGGCAAGATGGGAGCTGGGGGGCCTGGCCTCTAAGTCTCAGGAAGAGGCTTGGGGCTCAGGCAGATGGGCGTGGGGGCAGGGCGTGGAGACTGCAGGGTCTGCCAGGGGTCTTGGAGAAGGGGATCCTTCCCGGTTGTGGTAGAAGGGCACCTGCCCAGGGACCAGAACCTGGGCCCAAGTTGGGCAGGTCTTCCCCGGAGTGGCTGGTGCCCAGGGATGGGGTCGGGGGCAAGCTAGGGCACTCACCTGTGCTTCAGAAGGGAAGTCCTGGGCAAGATGGGAGCTGGGGGCCGGCCTCTAAGTCTCAGGAAGAGGCTTGGGGCTCAGGCAGATGGGCGTGGGGGCAGGGCGTGGAGACTGCAGGGTCTGCCAGGGGTCTTGGAGAAGGGGATCCTTCCCGGTTGTGGTAGAAGGGCACCTGCCCGGGGACCAGAACCTGGGCCCAAGTTGGGCAGGTCTTCCCCGGAGTGGCTGGTGCCCAGGGATGGGGTCGGGAGCAAGCTAGGGCACTCACCTGTGCTTCAGAAGGGAAGTCCGGGGGCTAGTTATGTTTTTTATATATCTAAATCATAACATCAGAACTTTTTTTTGGCAAGAATGTTCTCAACAATGAATCTATACTTCCTAAGAATCAATAATGAAATGTTAGTAGTAGTCTAGCTTAAAAATCAAGGTTAAATTTTTATTTGACAACCCCAAAAATCATGATTAAAGTGATCATTACAACATTCCCTCGAATTAACTACATTTCCTCATGAATTATTTCAAAACATAGTGGCTTAACACTATGCTATTTGTCCATTCTCATGATTTTGTGGGTGGCTTGGCTGGGTGATTCTCCTGCTCTCTGTGACATAACACTAAGCATTATCTGGTTTTGCCAGCTTCATTCTCTTACTAACAACCAACTTCTCTGCTATTCATGTGGCATGTAAAACTGCATGAGGAATGGCCTACAATTAGACATTTATACAGCTCTAAGAGTCAACATTTCCAATGACAAAGACTTGATGTCGCAAATGTTGCATAATTAAAATTAAATTAAATGCAAGACAGATCCATTGTTTTTAATATAACAGTGCATCAAAGTTCATTTATATAGGGACTAGAGAGATGGCTCGGTGATTAAGAGCATTAGCTGTTCTTCCAGAGGATCTAGTTCAGTTCCCAGCACCATTATGGTGGCTTACAACCTTTTGTAACTCCAGCTCTAAGGAATCTGATGGCTTCTTCTGACCTTTGCAGGCACCAAGTGTGCATGTGATGTTCAAACATGCAGACAAAACACCCGTAAATACATAAAAAAACCCAAATAAATAAATATTTTAAGCTTATCAATATAGTTTCATATTTTATATTACAACTGACCTTTGAGTTGCTACTTTTTATTCATTGTGGGTACAATGTAAAAAAATCCACAATTATTTGAAAAAGGTATGAAAACTCAAGTCCTTCTTCCAATTATGCATCTGTATGTGATCATATTTTCCTCAAAACAACATATTAAAAAAATGTCTGTGGAAGTACATATGAAAATGAAGTCACCATATTTCAAAACATATTAAAATACTTTGGGATATAGAAAATCTTATTTGCTCTGATTTTTGTTTTTAAAATTTAGATTATTTTTTGTAAATAAATGTAGTATTTAATAAAGTAGAATACATAAGCTTTTATAAATATGCCATTAGCTATTAATTTCATCTACTTTAAATACTATTTTACTTATTTCCCAGTCCTTCTTTAAATCACTCATTTACAATGATTTGTTATTATGATTAATTATTTTAAAAAGTAAAACTGAAAGGTTGAATTCACAAGAATTCACAATTAACATCTTCCTACAAAAATATCCAATTTCATGAAATTAATTTTTTTATTTTATAATTTAATTTAATTTTACATATCAGCCACAGATTCCCCTGTCCTTTCTCCTCCTGTCCCCCTTCTCCCCAGTCCACCCCCTATTCCCATCTCCTCCAGGGCAAGGACTCCCCTGGGGATTCAGCTCAACATGGTAGATTTAGTCCAGGCAGGTCCAATCCCCTCCTCCCAGGCTGAGCAAAGTGTCCCTGCATAGGCCCCAGGTTCCAAACAAGCTCATGTGCTAAGGACAGGTCCCTGTCCCACTGCCTGGGTACCTCCCAAACAGTTGAAGCTAATCAACTGTCTCACTTATCCAGAGGGCCTGATCCAGTTGGGGGCTCCTCAGCTATTGGTTCATAGTTCATGTGTTTCCACTAGTTTGGTTATTTGTCCCTGTGCTTTTTCCAGTCTTGGTCTCAACAATTCTTGCTCATACAATCCCTCTTTGAATTGCTCAACATCCCTAATGATCAGGGAAATACAAATCAAAACGACTCTGAGATACCACCTTACAACTGTCAGAATGGCTAAGATCAAGAACACTGAAGACAGCTTATTCTGGAGAGGATGTGGAGCAAGGGGAACTCTCCTCCACTGTTGGTGAAAAGGCAAGCTTATACAGCCACTTTGGAAATCAATATGGCGCTTTCTTAGAAAATTGGGAATCAATCTTCCCCAAGACCCAGCTATACTACTCTTGGGCATATACCCAAGGAATGCTCAGCTATGTTCATATCAGCATTGTTTGTAATAGCCAGAACCTGGAAACAACCTAGATGCCCTTCAACTGAAGAATGGATAAATAAAATATGGTACGTATACACAATGGAGTACTGCTCAGCGGAGAAAAACAATGACATCATGAGGTTTGCAGGCAAATGGATGGATCTAGAAAAAAATCATCCTGAGTGAGGTAATCCAGACTCAGAAAGACAAACATGGTATGTATTCACTCATAGGAGGATACTAGATGTAAAACAAAGGATGACTAGACTGCTACTCACAACTCCAGGGAGGCTACCTAGAAAACAGGACCCTAAGAAAGACACAGGGATCGCACAATGACAGAGAAATGGATGAGATCTACATGAGCAAACTGGATGTGAGGAGGGGTAATGAAGGGCAAGCTTTGAGGGAAAGAGAGGTTAGGGGAGCGGGAGATCCCAGCTGGATCAAGAACAGAGTGGGAGAACAAGGAAAAAGAGACAATGATAAATGAAGACCCCATGGGAATAGGAAGAAGCAAAGTGCTAGAGAGGTCCCCAGAAATCCACAAAGATACCTCCACAATAGACTACTGGCAGTGGTCAAGAGAAAGCCCGAACAGACCTACTCTGGTGATAGGATGGCCAAACACCCTAACTGTCATGCTAGAAATCTCATCCAATGACTGATGGAAGCAGATGCAGAGATTCATGGCCAGGCACCAGGGGGAGCTCCAGGAGTCCAAAATTTAGATTATTTTCAACAAATATTTTTCAAAAAATATTTTATGAGAACATGTAATAGACATACTATATTATACAAATTATTTTCAGGGTTAATTTTGAATATAGTCACATAAGGATATAAGTCATATAAAGAAAGGACTTCTAGAGTCTCAATAAAGTTTAATAGAGTTAAATGGGTGCAAAAGCCAACAATTTCTGAGACTTGCTGGTTAAATATATTAGAAGCAAATTCTCCACTTTTATTTGGGTATTCATTTAGTTAGTTGGTTTATTACTAACGTGCTAGGAAGCTAACCTAAGGCCTTACACCTACTGAGTGAACAGTGTACCACTGAGCTACATTCTGAAATTTTCTTTCTCTTTAAATTAGAGTGGAACTTAAAGGAAATAAAGCATACAATCTTAAACATATAGTATGATTTTTGCATATGTATGTATCTGTGTTAACCAATAACCAAACCAAAATATAGAACATTCTAACATCCCCAATGGTGTTCACATGGCCTTTTATAGGTAACCTCTTTTTTAGTTTAAAGGGCTCATTTTTTTCTTCATTTTTTGGAGAATTTCATGAGTACTATAATTAGATTATTTCCATTCCTCCTTCCTCCAACTCCTTTCATGCTACCCAATCCCTGTCAAATTTATGAGTATTTCTTTACTACACACAGGCACACAAACACATACACACACACACATAAAGCAAAAAATTTTTATATACATAAATCTACTGAGGCCATTTAGTGTTGCTCATATGTAAGTGTGTTTTAAGATTTACAGCTGATTGCTTGGGATTAGATAACTTACCAGAGAAATCTCATCTTTGGGGAAGACTGGTTCTCTACCCCTCAATAGTCCTTCGTTGTCTGTGGCTCTTCATCTAGGGGTGAGATCTTTTGTAATTTCTCCCTTTCATGTTGGCATGTAGACTAGTATGGTCATTATGCATGTCTTATTTAGTCAATTATATTGAGATTCTATGTGTGTAGTATTCCTGTCATGCCTAAAAGACACTGTATGAAGTTAATATCCTAGTCCTCTGGCAATCAACAACCTTTGTGTCCCTTCTTCTGTGTTCCATGAGCCTTGGGTATAGGAGTCATGTTTTAGATGTACCAGTTGGGTATAGCATGAATCTTAAAAGTTCTTATCAATAAAATCAAACCTGAGGCCAGTTATTGGGGTGAATGCTGGAAGATCAGAGAAGCAGAACAAGCCACAGCTACCTCACCTGGCCAGTTCCTCAGCTGATCCCGTTTCCTCAGATTGGAAGCCTCTGAGTCCTCATTCAGAATGGGTCTCAGCTGAATGGTTGCTCAAAAGCCTAAAAGCTTAACCAGCCAAATGCTGCTAGTTTCTGATCTTCACGCCTTATATATCTTTCTGCTTTCCGCCATCACTTCCTGGGATTAAAGGCTCACTTCTTGGGATTAAAGGCGTGTGTCACCATGCCTGGCTGTTTCCAATGTGGCCTTGAACTCACAGAGATCCAGAGGGATCTCTGCCTCTGGAATGCTAGGATTAAAGGCATATGCTACTACTGCCTATCCTCTATGTTTAATATTGTGGCTGTTCTCTTCTCTGACCCCAGATAAGTTTATTAGCATGCACAATATTTTGGGGAACACAATACCACCACAAGTTGGGATTGAACTCTTCACCATCATTTATGGTGGATCTCTGTAGTAGAATATGGCCACTTTTTAACCTCAGCTTCACAAGTTTTCTTTTCTTTTAAAACTTTATTTACTAGGAATAAGACATATACACATAATTTTGGACATTTCTTCTGATTATTCCTTCCAGACAGATGTGTAGAAATCCAGTTGGTGAGTCATAAAATATGCCAGAATTCTTCTGTGAGATTGTGTCTGCTGAAAATGACAAGGAAGCTTAACCCATAATTGTAAGACGAATTGCTAAATGGTCTTATTAATAAAACACTGGAGCCAGATGTTGGAGTGAAGGCTGAAAGATCAGAGAAATAAAAGAAGCCACACCCAACCTCACCTTGCCAACTCCTTAGCTGATCCTGTTTCCACGAATCCTCAGACTAAAGGCTTCTTAGTACTCACCCCTGAGTGTCTCAGTTGAACTGCCACTAAAAGTCTCTAGTTCCTGGTCCTCACATGTTATATACCTTTCTGTTTCCTACCATCACATATGTCCTTCCCAAGCAAAGAATCAAGTTCTGGGATTAAAGGTATGTGCCACCACTGCTGGCTCTGTTCCCAGTGTGGCCTTGAACTCACAGAGATCTAGACTGATCTCTGCCTCTGGAGTGATAGGATTAAAGTCGTGTGTGCCACCACTGTCTAGCCTCTATGTCTTATCTAGTGGCTGGCTGTGTCCTCTGATCCCCAGATAAGTTTATTAGGGTACACTAGTAGAGTACACAATATATTGGGGTGCACAATATGTTACCACACGTGATAAACTAACAGTAGGACTGTGTAAACAAGACCTGAAAAAGTACACCACCAATAGACATGCCAATGCAGAAGAGGGTGATCTCACCAGACCCACCTCTAAGTAAAAAGCTATAGGCAACAAGAAATGCTGAGAGTGGAAGAAGTAGTCTTCCCCTACCGATGAGATCCCCAATTCATTATCCAATGCCAACATCCTAAACATGGACGAGTAACACTGAATGGACTGAGTGGGATGTGTGTGTGTGTGTATATATATATGAAAAGGCATGAATTAGAGAGAGAGCAGGTGGGGCATGGAATGGGTTGAGGAAGGAAACGGAAGAGAGAAATTGATGTAATTGTATTTTAATTTAAAAATTTTAAATATGTACATTTAGTATTAATTAGTTCTGATAGTTTTACAAAATATTTTTTTCCAATTTTGTACTTCCACCATAAATATATGAAGGTTTCATTTAGTCTACAAACTTCTAAGAATTGGTGTTTTTCAGCTCTTTTAATTTGAAATATTCTGTGTCTTTGGTGTTATCTCATGCTTCGCTTAGCTTGTCCCTATAGATTGATACTATATAGCATTTTGTATGAATACCATTCTTTATATATTCTTTTTCCTGAAAGCCCATTTGTTGTAATTATAGCACACACAGTATTAATACCAATGTAAAAACACTTTTCATGTCTTAGTATCAGTCATCTTGAGCTTTTTCAAAACAATGAACTTTAACTAAGCTTTCATAAAGTTTTACTTTATTATCATTTACTTTTTATAGCCAAAATGAATAAAAGAAAATTTGAACCCTATTTGAAACAATTTTTAAGAAAAATACACTATGAACTTCTGATGGCAAGATTTGAAACTAAATTATATTCCTTGTTGTTATGCTCTTTGGAACTTGTTTCCACCAATTTGTTTTCCCATATGTAAGTCTTTATGTTAACCTTTTTGCCTGACACCAGTGATTACAAATATAAAATCCATTTTTTTTGTGGTGATATATTGTGTACCCTAATAAAATTTGCCTGAAGATCAGAGAACAGAACAAGCCACTAGATTAAATAGAGATGCCAGGCAGTGGTCGCACACACCTTTAATCCCAGTACTTGGGAATCACATGCCTTTGATCCTAGCACTTGAGATCTCATGTCTTTGCTTGGGAAGCACACAGGCCTTTAATCCCAGCACTAAGAAGGAAGTGATATGGTTGGGTGGAGAAAGGTGTGAGGAGACAGGAATTAAAGCTCTTTGGCTGAAAGCCCCTTTTCAGACGAAGGGCTGAGGAAGCTTTTCGGCTGAGGACAGAGAGAGACATTCAGTCTGAAAAGTCGTGGAGACAGGATTGGCTGAGGAGTTAGCAAGGTAAGAGTTGGCTGTGGCTTGTTCATTTGTCTCTCTGATCTTTCAGCATTTACCCCAGTATCTGGCTCTGCATTTTTTTTTTATTATAAGAACTATTAGAATTTGAGCTACAATCTTTTTTCAAAAAGTTCTACTATTTCTCTATTGTTTGTATGTTACAGGAAATGCTGCCCACTTTATCCCTGTTTCTTTCATGATAGTACTGGGTGACACAAAGGGTAAATATATAAATAACAAAAGTGAACATCACTCAGTATCATTTTTATTTCACTCTTAGGACCATAAACCCTACCTGAGAACATTGTTCTTCTGTCTATATGCCATGGAGTTGCAAGGGGAAGTTGTGGGAATTCATTCTGCCAATGGCTTTGAGGGTACAAACCCCAGGGCGTGGCTTCCTGTTTGGGTATGTGACCCCTTAAGAGCGGAGGGAGAGTGGTGGCTCTCTCGTGGGTGGTGAAGACTGGGTCAGGTGGCATGAAGCAGCGTGTGATAGGTCCCCAGCTTTCCCAGCATTCTGCAACTGGATTTACTATATCCTGTATTCGTGAGTGTATTTTCCCATTTCTTATCTTAATAAATCCCTGATATGCCTTAAACAGACTTGCAGATTTCACTAACAAGTGGCGGCCATGTGGCTAAACCCCAAACGCTGGTGCTGGGGGCTATGCTCCCACATGGCAACGCCTGATTTGCCCAATTCGGGTCCGAATTCCATCTTTTGAAATTCCCATCCCTTCTGCATCCCATGGCCCATGAGCATTCTGCCATTCCCTGGGATCTTGCAGCATCAGGAATTTGTGCTGTGTGCCACTACCCACTAGCCCATGCCCAGCCCGTTGGCTACCTGCTCAAGCTGAGCTCAGCTAGACTCCACTCTGGGTCCAGGAACTTGTGCACACTCAATCTTCATCTTTTGAAATACCTACTCTGAGCCCCTCCCATCCAGCCCCATGGCCTCTGCCCACTCACAGCCTCCCCAGCTGCTGGCATGCTTCCCACACCCCACCAAGCCCCAGCCCAGCAAGACAGAGGATCCCCTGACTGCCTGCCCCATGCCCAGGCAAGCATCCCCAATAGGCTCTGCTAGGTGAGCACAGACATTGAAGCCCCAGCCAGCCCCCCTGCCAG
This sequence comes from Peromyscus eremicus, assembly GCF_949786415.1. NCBI lineage: Eukaryota > Metazoa > Chordata > Mammalia > Rodentia > Cricetidae > Peromyscus > Peromyscus eremicus. Next base: position 95,641,963 of record NC_081416.1, on the reverse strand, counting down.
GACCCCTGCCAGCCCACAGAGGCCAGCAGTCAGTCACAGTTTGACACAACTCTCCCTGCTCACAGCAGGCTTGCTCAGACTTGCCCCAGAGGCTCACACACTCAGTGCATTGAGCTGCAGGTCCTGCCCTGGTCCAAGCGGATCCGCTCTGCCTGGCCCCTGCCCAGCTGCTGCCACCATTTTGTATGCAGCTGCTGTAACCCACTGGTACCAGCGCTGCCAACTTTGCCCCACCCAGCTCCTAGCTGCCTGCGGACACTTGCTGGAGTTCAGCAGCCCTGTGCCTCCAGCCTCAGAGCTGTTTGTAGGCGTCCCAGCCAGGCAGCTCCCACTAGGCACTCGAGCACTCTCAGCTTATTCGGTGTATTGCCACATTGGTGTATATAATCTGCTCCTGCAGCTCTGCCTAGTACTCTCTAGGCAACAGGTGCAGGTTTCATGGGAAAGTCTTTAATTCACACCAGCCCACTCCTGGATCCTGAGTCTGCCTGAACTGACCTGCTTTGATGCTACACTTGTGACACCTGCTGGCCAAATATTATCATTACATCCTAAAATCATCATGCAAACCAGCCACCTGTATCTGTCTTGTTAATTAAGAGCCTAGGACACTCAGGACACCTAGGATGTCAGGTAAAATCTCTCGAGGATTTTATCTGAGGCAAATTACTTGATAACTTCATACTTTAAACTGAAAAATAAATAATAATTTAATTAATTAATTTTTTTTAAGTTTATAAACTTCTTTTAAAGCAATGGCAGATAATACTACCATGCAGGAAATTAAAAACTTTCTCATTTCTGCAATGGATGGGATTTTAAAAGAGATGTGCGACCTACCTAGGACATACACATTTTTAGTCATAATTGCAATTAGTCTGGCAATTCATATCATACCCTTAAAAACTGGTTTGATAAGTGTCAAAAATGAGGAACTAATTGAAACAATACAGACTTTGTAAAGTGGTAATGAGAAATTGGATGGAAAAATTCATTCCATGGAATGTGATAATGATAAATTGGCAGTAAAACTTCATTCCATGGAAATTAGCTATGAGAAATTGTTGGACAGAACATCACTTTTGGAAGGCAATTTGCATGCCATACAGATAATCTCTAAGGATGACAAGGTAGCATTGATAGATAAAATGAAATCTTTTGAAATTACTTATGAATGATGAAACAAGAAACTGGTTGATCTAATGAAGTCTCTGGAACCATTTACTGTTCAGGAGGTTCAGATCTTTAAAAAGGCAAATAGATTCCAAGCCTTAGAAGAACTTGTTAAAACTGATAAAAAAGAGCGTTAAGGCACAGACAAAAGAGGTTAGAAGGGAATTAACCTCACTAGTACCTTACAGAATTAGAGATGATCTGCCTAAAGTAGTGAGTTCACCTCCTACAATTTATCCTGTTACTATTTGTGAAAAGGCAGCAAATATTAATTATCCTGAAGGAAATACAGATTATAAATGGGAACCTATATATATATGAGAGACTTAAAAGATATAAAGAAAGCAATAGTCTACTATGGTATACATTCACCATATGTAAGGCAGTTTCTGAATATGTGGCCTTCTAAAAATAGAATCATTCCAAATGACTGGTCTCAGCAGTATTAGAATATAGTCATCAGTTACAATGGAAAAGATGGTTGAGAGAAGAAGCTAAGGCCCTTGAACAGCAAGGTAAGATTAGAGGTTTTGAGATTTCTCAAGATCAGATTCTTGGTGAGGGCTCTTTTGCTGACATAAATAAGCAGGTTACCTTTGATGAGCACACCTTGTTCCAATGCCATACAGCAGCTTTAAATGCTTGATATAAGATTCAATAATCAGGAAAAAGAATTGAGCCATTTGCTAAGGTCATACAAGGAAACTTTGCTGACTTTTTGCAAAGATTAACTAAAGTTGTAAATATCGTGATATCAGATAAGAAGGTAGACAAGTACTAGCTCAATCTTTGGCTTTTGAAAATGCTAACTTAGAATGCAGAAAGATAATTGAGCCTTTAAAAGTCAGATGAGCATCTATAGAAGAATGGGTCCAACATACAATCAATACTGAGTCTCATAACTACAGTGATGAGGCTTAGATAGGAGAGGTAATTTCCAAAGGCCTGAAGAGACATCAAAATGCTATTCTATCATCCAGTGCAGTATGGTTTTTTACATTAGGTACTGGATCTTCTAATTGTTCTGGGGAGGAGTTTCCTCCACAGTGACTGGGAATGACTGGAGCACATTTGACTTGGGAGCCTGCAAGAGCCCCCCCCCCCCAAGGTGTTTCCCTATGGCAAAGGGTTGCATTGTTTGTCTCTGGTTGACCTGAATTCATTGGTCCAATGTCAAAAATTAAAAAAAAAACATAAAATGAATATTTTAGTAGACTTCTATAAATGAACAAAGACCAAAGCTAAGGGTATGAATAAACAACATTATAATTGAAGGCTTAATGGACACAGGAGTGGATGTGATTATAATTACACCAGAATCATGGCATCCAAATTGGCCTCTTCAGGAGGTAGATATTCAGTTTCTAGGGATTGGAACCCTATGTCAAGTAAAACAAAGTTCAAGATGGGTTGAATGCATAGGGCCAGAAGGACAGAGAAGAAGGTTGAGGTCATATGTGGCTAATGTAGCAGTGAATCTATGAGGTCATAATCTGTTACAGCAATGGAATACCCATATTAATATTCCTCAAATCTCAGAAGTGGACCATAAATCAATTCATGATTCTGGGAATAATGTTATAAGACACTATTAAAAACAGTCACTGACCATTTGGGCTGTACAAAAACAGAGCACAACAGCTGTTGAATTCTCAGAGGCACCAATGGCCCTACCCTTAAAATGGTTAACTGATAAACCTGCCTGGGTTGGGCAGTGGCCTATGACATCAGAGAAACTACAAGCCTTAGAATAGCTGGTTCAGGAATAGCTAAATGCTCAATATATTGAAGACTCAACCAGCACTTGGAATTCTCGTGTATTTGTTAAGAAATCTGGAAAATAAAGACTATTAACAGATCTGAGTGCCATAAATAAAGTGATTCAGCTGATGTTCTCTCTACAGCCTGAAATACCTCTGCCTTCTCTGTTACCTAAACAATGGCCTACTATAGCTATTGACTTAAAAGACTTTTTCTTCACTATACATGTACAAGAAGAGGGAAAAAGTTGCCTTCATGGTACCTACTTATAATTCTCAGTCTGTTAAGAGATATCAATGGAAGGTTCTCTCACAGGGAATGTTAAATAGCCCCATCCTGTACCAATATTTTGTATAAAAACCACTGGAAATAATTTGTGTACAGTTTCCACAATTTATAATTTACCATTATATGGACCATATCTTATTAGATGATTTAAGGGTAGACACTTTTAAAAAATGTTCGAAGAAGTAAAGAAAGTTTTGCCTCACTGGGGATTATAAATTCCTCCTGAAAAAATACAAAGAGGAGATTCTATTAATTACTTAAGATATAAAATAGCTCTACAAAAAATTAGACCACAAAAAGTAAAAATCAGGAGAGATCAATTGTGGACTCTTAATAACTTTCAAAGATTTCTAGGAGACATTTCCAATTTACAGCCCACTATTGGGACAAGTCCTGATGAACTGAGAAATTTGTTTTGTACCCTAGATGGTGAGAAGACAAATAGTAGAGGAGAATTATCAGCTGAAGCTGAGAGAGAACTGGCTTTGGTGGAAAAGAAATTACAGAATGTATATAGGGATCATGTGAATCCAGAGTTTAACTGCATTCTGATTATATTACCCTCTAAGCAATTCCCTATAGGGATTTTGATGCAGAGGGAAGATATTATATTCAAATGATATTTCTATAACATAAACAGAGTAAGAAATTAAAGACATATGTGGAAAATATTACTGAGTTGATTTTAAAAGGAAAATTAAGACTTTGTCAATTGACAGGAATGAACCCAGTAGAAATTGTAGTACCCTTAACTAATGAGGAAACTTCCTCTTTATGCAAAGAACTTTCAGTAATTTTTTGGGAGAGATTAACAACAGTTATCCCAAAAGTGAGAGAATTAAATTCATAATAAGAACCAGTTGGATTTTTCCTAACAATGTATGGAGAACATCAGTCTCTGGAGTCCCTACATTCTATACTGATGCAAATAAATCAGGAAATGAAAGATATAAATCAGGAAACTTAAATAAGGTAGTTCAAAACCCCTACAATTCTGTACAAATTTCAGAATTGCATGTCATTCTTATGGTACTAATGGACTTTATAGATCCTCTCAATATAGTTACTGACTCTCAATATGCAGAAAGAGTTGTTTTACATATTGAAACTGCTGAATTTATTCCAGATAAAAAAGAATTAACTTCACTATTTATACAATTACAAGAAATAATCAGGAATAGGAATCATCCAATGTATAATATATATAATACATTATATCCCATAGGGGTCTACCAGGTCCTCTAACACAAGGCAATGATGAAACTGATTGATTATTAGTAGGAAGTATGCTGGAGGCCTCAGAATTTCATTAGAAAACACCATGTCAATAGCAAAGGTTTAAAAAGGATTTTTCCATCACTTGGCAACAAGCCAAGGAAATTGTAAAAAAAAAATGTCCTACTTGTTCCTTCTATACCCACGCTCCATCACCAGCAGGAAGTAATCCTAAAAGTATACATAGAAATAAAATTTGGCAGATGGATGTTTTTCATTTTGCAGAATTTTGAAAATTAAAATATATATATGATACAATAGATAGATTTTCAGGATTTCAATAGGCAACTGCTTTGAGTTCTGAAAAGGCTGATTCTGTAATTACATACCTGTTAGAGGTCATGGTCATAATGGGTATACTTGTACAAATTAAGACTGACAATGCTCTAGCATGTCTCCAGTAAAATGAAATAGTTTTTTTTGCATATTATGATATAAAGCATATTACAGGTATACCACATAATCCTATAGGGCAAGTGGTTGTAGAAAGATCTAATTGCACTTTAAAAGAAATGCTTAATAAACATAGAGGGGGAACTAAAACCCCCAAGGGTAGAGTGCATAATACCTTATTAACCTTGCATTTTCTAAATGCTAATGAGAAAGGAACAACAGCTGCAGAGAGACATTGAACAACAGAAAAAACAACAGAATTGAATCACCCTGTGTACTTTAAAGATGTATTGACCTCAGAATGGAAACAAGGATATGTGTTATGTTGGGGAAGAGGTTTTGCTTTTGTTCCCACAGGAGAAGAAAAGTTATGGGTACCATAAAAATAAGTAAAAATTTGATTCAAAGAGGAGAAATCTCTTGGTAAGGAAAAGTGATAGCTTATGGAAGTGATAGCTTATAGAAGGTGGTGATAGTTCATCCACCAATGTGATAATTCTACAAACTGTAAGGAAAACTCACTAAACAAGGGTTGTGGCAGGGTTCTGTTTTTGTCTTTACAGGAAAATAGAAATACCCATCTTCAAGAAATCAAAAGACCTTGGATATCTAAACGTTTAAAGAAGAAGGGTGAAATCTCACTACCTAAACATCCATATCTCCTTACTTCTAGAAAAGTTGTAGTCCCAACTCAATTATAATCAAAGCTGGCTTTGGAGTTGGAGTGTGGCTCTCTCCTTCTCTAAATCCAAGCATGTTGTTAAAAGAAAAAATTAAGAGTTTCTGTCTCATATCAGAAGAGTCACCTGGTGTGGGACAGAAAAAAACCAAAAATCTAGGGACTGCTGTTGTCAAAACTCTATTTCTCCCCATACTTATTCTTGACTCTTTGGAAACTTTCTTTAGATATAGTGCAATCCTAAAATTTAGACTTTCCATTTTGACATTAATAATGTCTAAGTTTTCTGTAATGAATAATAAACTTTACTAACAATGATCTCTGAAGTCTCCTGAAGGAAGATGGGGCCCCACAACAACAATTCTACCTGGTTCATAATAATAACTTTGAGCCAGTAAACATCATTCAAAGATCAGCATTGGGCTACAAACTGTTCAGGACTGTTCCAAGGTGGCTAACTGAGATGGTACATCTTACACCTCAAGCCAGAATTTCAGATAAGCTTTACCCATTATGGTGAGACTGGCTATAAATGCTACAGATAGTCCTAATGAGACTTAACCATTGTTTTAGTCTTTCACAGAATCCCACAGAAATACCGTCACCCCCTAGCCAGCAGGCAGAAATTCTAAGAAAACAACGCCCCTCTCCCTCTCCCAACAGGCTTTGTTTTCTCAGGGTTATGGATAATTGTCATTTGTTAGAGGTTAGCTATAAGTTGTAATAGGGATGTGGGTAGAACAATAAAGTTTAGACTCGGGAATCTCTTTTGGAAAAGAAAAAATGGGGGGATATATAGGATAGAATAGTAAGTTAGATTATTACAAATACTTGTAAGTTGATTTAGTATCAACTAAATCAGCTTTTGATAATTTGCATTGGCATGCATTCTTCTATATTGATACAAATGTAAAATTATTTTTGTATTCCTGTTTAAGATAATTTGTATATAGATACAAATACAAAACTGAATTTGTCATATTGTTCATACATTCCTACTTCTGTTTAAAATATTTTTGTATATTGATATAAATGTAAAATTATATTTGTCATACTATATGTTTGTTCTACCTCTGTTTAGGATATTTTGTGTATTGATACAAATTAAGGATATTGTTGTCATATTGCACTATACATTTCTACCTCTGATTAAGATATTTTTGTATATTGTCACAAATTTGAGGTCATTGTCCTTATACTGTACATCTGTTTACAAATTGTTCATTTTTATAATGTGAAGCCTTAGTCTGTAAGTTATTTAGGTTGGTAAGAATTATAGGTCAATAGTAACCCAAGTTTGTCATACTTATAGTCATGTTAATTAGGTATTCTAGATACACAGATATGTGTCAGATGTATAGGTAATCTTCAAATACTTCATAGACCTAGAGAATATGGCATTTAAATGTTTTAATAACTTAGAACTCTGTTGATATGAGACATGATTGCCCCTGGCAGCACTGTTCTACTCCTGCAAGGATGCTGGGAATCAAAGACACTCTTTATGAAATTTGTCTTCTTCTTGGCTCTACTGCTTACAATAAACATGCTGTCCAATCTGGACAAGCAGAACAAAGGGAAAAGCGACTGCTGAACCTTGCCAAGACAGGGTAGGACAGTCTTTCAAATTTTCCTGCTTCTGAAAATGGTCTGTCAGATATTCCAGGCCTGTAGCCAAAAGTGGATGCCCAAGTTTATAGAAACATTGGGTGACTGTCCAGGAGGCCATCTGTCTCTGTCATTCTTTTCATTTTTTTTGGAAGTTGCTTGCTTGAACTTCCTACTTACACAGGTAATATTATTTTCCTTATCACGTCTTTGATGTGTTTGAAGGCTAGATAGTTGTAGTTACAATACTCTTGTACCTTAGCCAAGAGCACATGAGGTGCAAGATCTAGGTCCTTCAGGATGGGTTATGTTAACACCTCTTCTTTCTCCTGGATAATACTTGATAATTGTTCTTATTGTATATAGTTTTTTATTAGGTTTACAACCTTCTTATTTAGAAAAACAAGACAAGGGGGCCGGGTGGTGGTGGCGCACGCCTTTAATCCCAGCACTTGGGAGGCAGAGCCAGGTGGATCTCTGTGAGTTCGAGGCCAGCCTGGGCTACCAAGTGAATTCCAGGAAAGGCACAAAGCTACACAGAGAAACCCTGTCTCGAAAAACAAAAACAAAAACAAAAAGACAAGGGGAAGTGTTGAGGGAATTTATTCTGCCAATGGCTCTGGGGGTACAAGCCCTAGAGCACAGCTTTCTCTCTGTATAAATGACCCCCTAAGAGTGGATGCAGTTGAGTGGTGTACTCTCTCTTGGGTGGTGAAGACTGGGTCAGGCAGCATGAAGCAGCATATGATCGGTCCCCAGCTTTCCAAAGACTCTGCAACTGGATTTACCATATCCTGTGTTTGTGACTGTATTTCCCTATTTCTTATCTTAATAAATCCCTGATACCCTTTAAACAGACTCTCGTGGATTTTGCTAATAGGAAATGACATTGTGAGGGGCATCAAATATGACTGAGATGTAAGAAAATGTCATTTCTGTAATAAGAGTTATGGAAATGGCAATGACAGCTGGGTAGAAGGGACTTAAGATGTGGGAAGCGCAGGCACTTAGCATCTTGAGCACAGTTTCTACTGAGATTGCCTTCAACAAAGAGAGGAAGCAAAGTCAATGGTGAAATGTTCAAACCTAGATCACTTCCCCCTGAATGTTCAGGTAAGGATTACGTAGTAGAGAATCCTTTCTGTCTGTCTTCATGGGGTTGGTAGTGACTACAAGTCTACAACAAAGTTTATACTCAACTGTTTCTTGAAGCAGAAGTTTCTCTAGGTAGAAAACACATGTTGGAATGGTCTTCAGGTCTTTCAGAAAAATCAACTGACTTTATTTGGTCACAGTCAATTCAGCAATCATTGACAGGTATTGCCATGAATTCCTGAACAGAACCATGGATGTTATACATGTAAAAAAAGCACTCAGAGGATTTTACATCTGGGCATTAAACTATAAGTTGGCCAAAGTTTTAGGCATAATTATTATAAACAGATCCACATCAACCACAGTCCAAATGTGCAGAAAATGGTACATAGGCTGGTACAGTGATGTCCCTTGTTAGATGATAGAAATGTTGAAAGTGGGTTGTGCTCTTTGTCATCATCTACAGTTGTGAATATCTTAGCACTCTTGCTCTCCCATTCCTCAGCTTCCCATATCACATTTCCTAAACTGTACTATTTATATATGGAAGAATTTCTAAATTTCACAGAAATCACTCTGTTATTCTGTTTATACAAAATCATCTATGCCGTCCACTGGATGTTGGTGGCCTAATTTATTTTGCTATGAACTAAGATGATAAGGAGCTTTGATACCTCAATAAAGAATGACTGTTCTCAGAATTCTGATATGGTAGAATAAGGGTTCTAATTCTGGGTCACGTTGTTTTTGTATTCCAGGGGAGAGGTTCTAGATTCATTTGTATGGATGCTTTATGAATGGGAGTATCTAAAAATTTGCTACTTCCATGTTGCCCATGATCTGGTAAATAACCTCTTGCCTATGCTAATTTAAGTAACCCCAATTTAAAGTTGTTCACTAGGTGTAAAACCTTAAGTACTTCAGCTTTTTTTTTCAATTCCACCAATAAATATTGTCTCAGACGTGGGATGTGTGCTGTGTGACCATTTCCCCTTAGTTAACCCTCAATGGGGAGACTACAGAAGAGCTTGGAGCCTTCCTTCTCACTCTGTCAAGATCCATGCTCCATTCTGTAGCATAAGCATTGTTTTGTATTTTCTCTTTCTCCACGGTATATTACACATTTTCAATGACATAATCTTGCTTTGTGGTTGTTAATCCAAATCATCTTTGATGATTTAATGCTGCTCACTGAAAACAGAGCTTAGTGAGTGAGTCTGTGGGGATAATCAGAGCACAGACTAATAGTGGGAGGTGGTTGTCATCAATTTCAGGGTTCAGAAATACAGTCACAGGAGGATTAACTATTTTCTTTCAGGAAGAGGAAAGTTTAAATCCTCAGAGAATTATGGATTTGTGGGCCGTGGGTTGTCAGTGAAAAGTCTGCTGCAACAGAAGGATAAATTTTTCTTTTCAGGGACAACACACAGAATGAAGTCAGAAGGGGAGGTCCTTCTCTGTCTTCCCTGAAAGGCCACAGATAATGGCCAAAGCAGCTGTTGCTGCTCAGGTCTGGGCTCTGGTGTAAGGTACTGAAACAAAAGAGATGATGTCAGACAAACAGGGATAAAGGACACTTCTGGGGTGCTGTCAAACCTGTGGGAAAAAGGAATTTTTCAGACTATGTAGCACAGACTTTGGCCGATGTTTGAATGTTGGGGTGAGTATAATGTCTTTTATGTTGTTTCTTCTCAATTTCAGATTATCCAGAAGCATAGATTAAACAAAGTTTAATATAAGGTACATTATTTTATGTCATTGTATATTTTTCATTAGTTCTTTGAGAATTTCATACAATGTATTTTGATCATCTGGTCCACTCCCCCCATTCTTCTCAGGACCACCACCCATTACCTAACCACCCAACATTGTGTCCTCTTTTGGAAAAAAAGTCAAAGTAGATTTTGTAAAGAGTTAAATATCTACAGGCATTTCAGTAGGATGTTTGAAAATGCTCTGGGAAATACATATATATTTCCCTTACCTGTCTATTTGAATCTGGGTGTCACTTATCTCAAAAAAAAAAGAAAGAAAAAGAGAGAGAGGGGGGGATAGGGAGGGAGGGAGGGAGAAAGGAAGGAAGGAAGGAAGGAAGGAAGGAAGGAAGGAAGGAAGAAAGAAAGCAAGCAAGAAAGAAAGAAAAAAAGAAAAAAAGGAAGAAAGAAAATCTGCCATAGCTTTCCTGCACCAAAGGAAGAAGAAAGCAAAGCTCCTTTACTCTTCCTCACAAAGAAGAGTGCTTCCCAGTCCCCCAAAGAGAAAGGTATTGAGTGTCCTAAATCCTTTTCTCCAAAAGTGATTGCCATCACTATCATTCCATGTTTCAGATGTCTACAAAAGTTCCTTCCTTCATTCTTTCCTTCCTCCTTCCTTTCCTTGCTCCTTCCTTCCTCCCTTCCTTCTTTTCTTCCTTCCTTCCCCTTTCCTCTTCCTTTCCTTCCCACCTTTCTTCATTTGTGTTACTACATTTATTTAAATTTCAAGTAGCTCTCTAGAATACGTAACACTGTGACCTTGATTCCAACACTGCAAAATAAGTAAAATGATGAAAACAAAGAAGGTGGAGGTTGTAATGCTGATTAGTTTTGTAGGGCTGTGGAGAGTTGTATGAAAATTTCTGAGCTGCTTCTTGACTGTTTGAGGTGGTGCCTGTTTGTGGTGTTGCTTACTAACATCACCCACAGGATCTCTGGAGAGGAGTAACACTGGTTCCAAGGGACTGCAGGATATCTAGTGTTCACGTAAGTATATTCTTTACATGGACTGAGACTGTAACTCAGTGGGAGAGCATTTGTCTAGCATGTGCAAGCCCTGGGTTTAATTCTCAGTGTAAACAAACATTCTTTCAAGAAGGAAAATCATTGTCCTCCCATGTCTTAAATGTTTACTGTTAATTACTAACTTAAGCTAAATCTTTCCCATTCATATTCATCTATTCAAATATCACCTTTCAAAGAAAGAGCCTTCATCATAATAGGTGTGTGTGTGTGTGTGTGTGTGTGTGTGTGTGTGTGTGTGTGCGTGCGTGCTTGCGCGCACATATGGTCACATGCATGGTTAAATACATGTGTATATACATTTCAAAAGGTTGAGTTTTTTTTTTCTCTCTCTCTCAAATTTCAAAGAACAGAGAGGAATGTCCTGTTTAAATGGCACTGAGTTCCACCCCTCTTTTTTCCTCTTGCTGGGAGTTCCAGGCCTTGAAGAGATGCATGTGTGGATCGGTTTACCTTTTGGCTTTGTGTATTTGATCGCCCTTGTCGGGAACATCACTATCTTGTTTGTGATCAAGAATGAACACAGCCTTCATCAGCCCATGTTTTACTTCTTGGCAATGTTGGGCTCCGTTGATCTGGGTCTATCCACATCCACAATTCCAAAGATGCTGGGCATCTTCTGGTTTAACTTACGGGAGATTAGCTTTGGGGGATGCGTGACCCAGATGTTCTTCATCCACATATTCACTGCAATGGAGACTGTTGTGCTGGTTGCCATGGCCTTTGACCGATATGTTGCCATCTGTAATCCTCTGCGGTACAGCCTGATTCTCACAAACAGAACGATTGGTCTCATCCTGGTGGTGGTATTTGGAGTAAATTTCATGTTGGTCATTCCTCTGGTGTTTCTCATTTTGAGACTACCTTTCTGTGGACACCATATAATCCCTCACACATACTGTGAACATATGGGAATTGCTCGTCTGGCCTGTGCCAACATAAAGGTAAACATGATATTTGGATTGATTCTTATATCAATGGTGCTTGCTGATGTGCTTCTAATTGCCATCTCCTACATGCGAATCCTATGAGCTGTCTTCTGCCTGCCTTCCCGGGATGCCAGGCTCAAGGCACTTAACACATGTGGCTCTCACATCTGTGTCATCCTGGTCTTCTTCACTCCGGCTTTTTTCTCCTTCATGACCCACAGGTTTGGCAGGAATGTTCCTGCATACATTCATATTCTCCTAGCTAATCTATATGTCGTTGTTCCCCCTGCCCTGAATCCTGTCATCTACGGGGTGAGGACTAAGCAGATTCGGGAGCAGGTTTTAAGCATCTTTTGGAAGAAAAGTTGACGTAAGTTATCTCAGAGAGATGCATCTTCCTCTGGGGAGAAAGGATTATATTTATTAACTACAGAATATTGTAATAGGAAAAAATAACCCATGACATTAGTGTTATTACATTTATTATTTCTGTATACTTAATACAGAACATATAGTATGATGAATATGAAAACAATCACTATGAAAATGTGCAGAATGCTGGCCAGCAGGAAGGGCAAAGGGTAAAAAAGGCACTTGCCAGCAAGCCTGACAACTTGAGTTCAATGCCAGGAAACTTGTTTAACTTACTAACTAACTAACTAACTAACTAACTAACTAACTAACTAAAAGAGAACTTGTAGAATGCCTAAGGCTTGACACAATTGATTTGAAGAGTTTCATTCTTTTCCAGTTTAGTCCTGAGCTGGTGCACAGGATGTAGTCAATTCTGTTGATATTATCATATATATGATATGATATGATATCATGATATGTATATATCACACATATGTATGTTGTATATTACTGGTTTTTAATAGTTTTAATATTCTCTCAGTGTTTCTCAATTGCTTGTTTTCAATCCATAATTTTACTGGTATTTTATTACATATCACAAACTAGGTTCTAAAAATGTAAAACCAGCAAGGTACTTAACATTTTTAAGGGTTTCCATTTTCCATGCCTATACCATCTATGAGCTCTTTCTCAAAGGGAGCTACTGTTCAAAATGAACTAGTTCATTCTCTGTAGAGAGGGGACTGTGTGTGTAAGTGTGTGTGTGTGTGTGTGTGTGTGTGTGTGTGTGTGTATGTTTAGTACTAATAGATAAAGACATAAATATAGAAATGTAGAGGGTGGAGGGTGGAAGGTGGAGGAAGGGAGAGATAATAAATAAGGATAAGGAGGGATGAGTGGGAAAGGTGAGAGGGAAAGAGGAGAAGGGTCAGGAAGACTGACAACTTCATAGATACATCAGCCTGGTAGAGAATTTAAGCTTCTCAGGAATGGATGCAATCACATACATATAAATCATATTCCCCAAAGAAGAGTCAAACCCAAAGCTCCCTAGAGCAACTCCCAGACTCACAAATTTAGTTCTTCATTCATTCACCTTGTGTTAAGTATCTTGTATTGCCCAACCCTTTCTACACTGTGTTTCTTCTTGTGAATTGTGAGAGGGAACCTCAGTAATAAACCCATTTTTCACATTTTTATTTGTGTAGACCTCATCTTATCTTCTTACTCACAGAGTAGTTGCTTAGCAATGCACATTTTTGTTTTCAAAATCTTAAGTACAAAACACACACAGTATAGTTATCTCAGTAAACTTTTTATAAACATATAAACAATGAACTATCAAATATTGTTCTTAAAATATTATTTCCTTTTATTGATTTGAACTTGCTAGACATCTTCACACCTAACGTAATCCCATCTCATTCCCCACTGGGCTCCAAACACTCCACATCTGATTACTACACCACAATACATCAGTGGCTGTATTCATTGTCTTATTATCTTACCAAAACTAATTTCCTCCAGTAATAATGGGTGCTCCACTATACAAAGTCCAAGTTCTTCAGCTGTGACCAAAAAAAAAGAAAAAAAAATGAAACTTACACTTCAACATACAATCTTTTCAAGAAGTTTGACAAACGCCATCATTTTAATACACATTTCTCATTTTTACTCTTGAAGTACCAAGAACATTTGGTTGCCATGCCTACTCCAAAAATATAGATGTCATTTCTTGTTTCCAAAGCAACAACGGTATGGCCATTTCTAGAGCAACGACTCCCTGAAAACATCTTTTGTAATGAATGAATTACTAGTGATATGAACAATTTGGTCCAACTCTCAGATTCTTCTCCCATTTGAATGGTGATTTGTTTAGATACCCTTATGATAATTAATGCTTCAAAATGAGAATGTACTTTTCCTTTATTAAATATTAATTTTAATGATACAATTATACAGGATGCTACCTTGTCGGGAAAATGAAGGGACTCTGGCCAGCTCAAGCACAGCAAGCATGGCTCTAACAGGCCTTGCTCATCTCCCACATGCCCTCTGCTTTGCTAAAAACCATTAGATTACATTCCTAAAGCTAGTCCCCAGGTCTATTCCCTTGGCCTCTTCCTCCTCCTGAGGGGGACTGCCGAGGTCCAACTATCAAAGTATTGAAGTTCAGCAATCAAAGCCCCCTATGGTTCACTTAATCAAAATGCCCAGTCAAAATGTACCACTGCAGCCTAGCCCATTCTCACACAGACCTCCCCTTTTTTCTCGTCTTAAAAAATTATACCTACAAGGTCATTTGCTGTTGTTTTTCTGCTTGGGTCAGAAAGCAGCCACTTTAACTTTTTTCCCTTGCTTAATAAAGGATCTCTCTGTTAAAACAAGTATTTGGGTATGGTTTGTGCCTAGTCCAGGGTCCAGAAGGGACCCCTCGATGTGCAGGATTTCCTTCACTGATGCCAAGACTTGGATAAGCCTGTAACCCCCAACCTTTTTTCACATATTCCAGTCTTTCTGGCACCCCATTCTCTCATCCAACAGAGGCTGATTGGTAAGTCCCACACCCTGACTGTCCTAGACAGTCTCCAGGTTCTCGGGTGACAGCCCTTGAGTGTTCAGTGTCCCTGCACTATCCTGTGGAACTGAGGAGACTGTACCCTGCCATGACCTTCACTGGTTATGGCAGACTCCCATGGACTGGCTGCTAGTTAGGCACATTCTATCCAGTCTGGTTTGGTAGGGGCCTTCTCCCTTTCACTTTTGGTGGTCTTGTTGCCGGAATCCAGTGCCCTTTCCCACTCCCAAAAACCTGTTTACAGTTTTCAGATTTATCCTCAAATCCCCTGGGGTCCCTCTCTTGGTAACAGAGTCTGGGTGATGACCCACTCCCTCCCAAAGACCCCTCTTCACTCTCTCAAGACACAAAGGAACTCTGGTCCCTCTTGACTTTGGCCCACCTACCACCCAGGGTAATGGGCTCCATCCCCTCCAATCTGACTGACTCACCTTTGGGATGTCTCTTCCAGAATCTCAAACAGCTAAAACTCTCAGACATCAAATCCCCTAAGCTCATTCACTATAGTACCCAGGCTTGGCCTCTATATCCACTAGATAATCATTTTAAATGGCCATATAATGGCTCTCTGGATCCTAACATTATTCAGGATCTTCACAATTTTGTGAGTGCACAGGAAAATGGATAGAGATCCTCTATGTCTCTGCTTTTTTCCTTTCTCCACCCCTGTAGTCCTCCTGCTCACCATCCCATGTCCTCCTTGCTCTCAAGTTCTCAGTACCTACCCCTGACTCTTTTGCTCCTGAAACTGAAACTCTGTCCTTTGAACTTTGCCAAGGAACCATCCACCCAGATTTCACCAAGGCCAGACAGATCAGCCTCTATGTCCTTGGTTCTCACCTCTCCCTTACCCACTACCTCTGCTTAATCCAGCCCATGGTGCTACAGATCCCAACAGGGGCTACTGTTTTTCAGGCCATGCCCCTCATGCCTGAAGCACAGTGGCTACTACAGTCTCCACTGTTCACAGGTGCAGGAGTCCCCCACTTCCTTCAGACCACCTGAGCTCTGATAGTGTTCCAACAGCCACCCCTCCTTCTCCCTGACCATGTGCCATGGGCCACATACATCCCCACATCACCCCCCTTTACCCCCACTCTGCAGTGCCCAGTGGAGTCTGACTAGTAGGAAGGAGTCAATGCTCACCCATAGCACATCAGCCTCTCTTAAACTCCTTAACAACAAACAGGTCACTCCCATGTCCCTCCAGGAACTGTAGCTTCCTTAGTCTCATGCCTAGGCCACAGCAATGTTTTCCTTAGGCTGGTTTCTGGGCTACTGTGACTGATTCCCCCACCTTCCCCTGCCTTGTTCCAGCTGTGCTGCTCCAATAGCCCCTCTGTCCATCCTCAATGCCTTAGCCCCAAAAAGCCTCCTCCATTCAGCCCAGTGCTGCTCCCCCTCCCTTCCTAAAGCCAAATTCTCCACTGTTGACACCCAAGTAAGCTACAGTACAATTTATGGCCTTGTGATAACACCTCCCTCTGCCAAGGCCCTTACCACTTTCCCACCTTAAACTTCCCGGTCCTGATACCACGTCTAGCTTAAACCTACTCATACAAGAACTGTAATATTCTGTAATGAAAAAGTTGACTATATTTATGGTCTGTGGTCTATTTTCATGCTAAAAGATCTCCAATTAAATCTTCAACTCTAATTTTAAGGCTCAACCTTAACAGGGATAAAGCTGTACTTCCTAATCTTATAAAAGCTAGATTAACTTGTTATGAACTATTAAAGATAAAGCATACAACTTAATTATCAGTTACCTCATAAATAATCATATGGTTTAATGTGCTCAGAATTATACTTATAGTCATGATTAATTACAAAAATAAGCTTTATTTAGTCTCCTGTGTTTTCAAAATTAAGCCTTTGAAAACAAGTAAGTTCTAACAAAATTTGTCTATTTTAGCTATACTTAATAGATACTTGACCCTCAAACTCCTTACTGAACTGCTGAATATGGCACTTAAAATGTTGAAACATCAAAAACAATAAAAACTTCCCACAATAAACAGAGACCCCCTCCTAACAATAAACTTTAAGGTCCCAAAGAAGATAGATGGAATACCACACCATTGACTCCATCTGGACTGTGATAATGCTAACTACTGGACAAAACTGCCCATGCCTTACCTGCCACCAGGAACCTGTATAAACTGTGGGACACTTTTGGATTGATGGATGTACTATGCCTCATCAAAGTAAAGTCAATTTTTCCAAGTTCTTCCTCTACAGGAACAATTCAGACCTAAGTCTGACATCTCAAGGCCCTCTACTCTGTGGGACAAACTGAAGCTAAAATGCTACTCTTGTCTGACCTCTGAAGACCTGTAATGAATCACATAAGCCTCATACAATTGTCTAAGTAAGTCTCTGTCATTTTAATCGATACAAAAATCATTTAAATTGTACTTCCTACTCAAATTTAAACTTCACAGATCTCTGATGGCATTGATGAGTAATTGTAGCTTTAACAACAGCAAACACCCAGCTGCCAGGTCAGTCCATTTCATGAGTATAGTTTACCTTGATGACAGGCTTCCCACTAAAAAAGATTTTAGTTTCCAAAGGTTATAAAAAAACAAACAAACAAGTAAGTTATGTAGTTCAAGGAAAAATAAATGATACAAGGTAGACAAACCTAAGAAACTAACTCAATATATATACATATATGTTTAAAGTTATGGCAGTCTAAGAAAATGTAAGTCACTTACAAGTCTGAGAAAGTGATTTAAGCCATATGAAAAGTTGTTTCAGATTTCTCTCCTTCTCTCTATGCTATTTATCCCTTCTCCCTCACCCAGAATCAAAATATACAGCCATTCCTCCAGATCCCTCCAGAGTCCTCCCTTAACTTGATTCTTTTAAAGTGTTTTTCCTCATTCCCTCATGTCCTATTCCTTTACTAGGAAAGGATGTCCTCTCCAGAATTGACATGAACTTTGTTTTTTTTTTCTCTGACCATAGCTCCCAGGACACTCCTGTGTCCCTCCTCTTCCTTTCCTCAAAAATCCCAAAACCTCTCTTGCCCTCTGCCTCCTTCTCTAGTCCGTCCCACTGTATGGAGTACCACCTCTTCTTCCCTTGCTGCACACCATAAACCCCTCTCTATCATACTCAAAGACACTTCTGCATATTTTCACAAACCCCAATACTCCCTACCCCAACCAGCCTCTGCCTAGGCCTCAAACACATAATTTCTATGCCCCACCTCCTTGCCCAACCATACTCCCATATTAACTAGTCAAAAACACCTAACAGAACCTTCCACCTATCCCAGGACATTTGCTCCATTAGCCATTTTTCATTCACACCCTTAAGTCTCTAACCCCTAGGCTTTTCTCTCCATTATCCCTAAAACATCACTCACTTTTCAGTCCTAAATCTTAAAGATGTTTTCTTTCTCAGTACGCCTGAATATTCACTTTCAAGACCTTTATGCTTTCACATAGAAAGGATCCTGATACTCAACAATCCCAACAACTAAACTCAACTGTCCTTCTCCAGGGATTCAGAGTCCCTTCAGAAACATCTGTTTGTCCTGTTAGCACCTCAAGCAGTCTGGTACACATATACCCTTTGGTCTGAAGTCTTATTGCTGTTACTCTGTTTTGAAAAAGCAGTTCTAGAAAATTTGTATCTGATAATCTGCAGGTAATTTGAGGGTAGAACATGCACCCCTCCAGGCTTATATAGCAGTACTCCTCAGCTGATATTTAGCTCTAAATGAAGAGCTACACTAAATAAATGGCTGCTGAAATAGGAAGAATCAGTTTTATCTTAGGTACAAGCTCCCTGATAAGTCATTCAATCTCAAGTTGGTCATTCCTAAACACATATACATATGAGCAAAACTAAATGAATTTAGTATGTGGTGCATGTGTGAGTGTGTATGTGTGTAACAATGATAATTAAAGAAGACATGAGTTTGAGAAGAATTGGGGGCAACTTGGACAGATTTAGAGGGTGGGAGGTGTACCTTAACGTATATTGAAAGAGCTCATATAGCAAAGTCATATGGTACTTTTAGCTTTTGAGAATTCTCCACACTGGTTTCTATAGTGGATGGGCAGTTTATAATTTCACCAAAAGTGAATGAGGGTTCCTTTTCCTTGTAATGTCACCAGCATTTTTTGTCTTTTTTATATTATTACTTAAACTTTTGCCATTTTGACCTGAGTAAGATGAAATGTCAAAGTAGTTTTAATTTGACTTTCCCTAATTTCTAAGGATGTTGGACACTTCTTAACATATTTATTAGTCATTTTTCTTCTTTTGAAAACTATTTTTTTAGGTCTGTACCAGTCCTACTAAAAGTGATTTACAGGTTTGGTGTAATCTCATTCAAAGTTCCCATGACATCCTTCACAGAAATAGAAAACAGAAGATCCTACAGTTCTTATGGAAACACAGAAGACTCTTGACAGCCAAAGAAAAAAATAAGTAAAAGAACAATGCTGAAGTGATTCCTATTCCAGATTTCAAGATATGTTACAGAGTTATAGTAATAAAAAAAAGAGCATGATACACATAAAAAACCCTAGATATGTTGATCAGTGGAACAAAATAGAACACCCAAAAATCAATCATGCAAATATAGTCATTTGACTAAAATGCCAAAAAGGCACACTGGAGAAATGATACCCGTAACAGTCAACAAATGTTGCTGAGAAAACTGGATGTTCATGTGAAAAAGAATAAAATTAGATTCATATCTATCATCATGCACAAAAAATTAACTTTAAATGGATCAAAGATCTTAAGGTAAAACATGAAACACTGAAATTTGTAGAAGAAAACATACGCAGTACCTTATAGTTTAACAGATGCAAGAATGGACTTTCTGAAGGGACTGTTTGACTAGGAATTAAGGTCAACAACTGACAAATGTGGACTTCATTAAACTAAAAAGCTTTTGTACAGAAAGGAACCAATCAGTCAAGTGAAGAAGAAGCCCACAGGATAGGAGAGAATCTTTTACAGCTGGCCGTCTAACAGAGGGTTAATATTCATAGTACATAGAAAAGTAAATACATTAAAAAATCAAGATAACAAATGACCCAGTTAGGAAAATAGGCCGACTACATTCATGATAAGCAGAGAGGATTCTGACTAAGACTGAGAGCTGTATCTCAGTCTCAACTAGTCTTGACTCTGCTTCTATCAGTTTCAATAGATTAATATGTAGGGTACAAATTGAACGAAACAAATAAATAAGGAAAAAGCTTGCAATGGGCCAACTTCCCCAACAAGAGCTTCATGAAGAAGATAAAGAAATGGCAAGTGGCAAATAAACATTAAAAGCTGTGCAACTTTACTAATCATAAAACCACACGTTAAAATGACTACAGAGTAAGCAGCCTCACCAGAATGCCTGAGATAAAAGATCCATTTGTTAGGGCATTACTAAGACAACTGTAATACAATAAATTAAAGAAAGAAAAACTTGAAGATAGGTTTTCAACATAGGTATTTTCCATGGAACTGTCACCACTACAGAGATAATGAACCTTTATTTCATTCCTGACAAATTTCCTTAATGATTCTCACAATCTTCCCCACTCCAACCACTGACATTCTTCCCGACTTTCTCAATTTGTTGGCATTTTCTTAAATTTTATATGCACAGAAAATGCATTTTTCTGGCTTCTTTTTTTAAACAGACATTGAACTTCAAATTTTTAGTTGTATTACTTTTAATTAGGTTTATGTGTCTGTGTGTAGGTATATGCACATGAGTGGAGAAGCCCATGAATGCCAGAAGAGAGAGTTGGATCCTTTGGAGCTGGAATTACAAATGATTGTGAGCTGCTGGATATAAGTACTCTGGTCTCATACAGAGCAACAAATGCTTTTAACTGTTAAGCTATATTAAAATTTATTTATTTGTTTGTTTGTTTTACATCCCTGCTGAAACCTTCCTACCCCCATCCTTTAATCCTATTCCCTCGCTCCCATTCTCCTCCACTACAACCCCAATTCCCTCCTCTTCTGTGTCCATCCAGGAAAGGACAGGTCTCCTATGAATAACAGTAAAACATGGCATATCATGTTGCAGTAAGACTAAACACCTCCCCATATATTAAGACTGGGCAAGATTACCCAATATGAGGAGTAGGGTCCCAAAAGCCAGTAAAAGAGTCAAAGACAGGCCCCATTCCCACTGTTAGGAGTCCCATAAGAAGACTAAGCTATACAAGTGTAACATATATGCATAGGGCCTAGATGTCAGTTCCATGCAGGCTCCCTGGTTGTCAATTCAGTCTCTGCGAATCCCTATGAGCCCAGGTTAGTTGATTGTGCCAGCCTTCTTGTGATGTCCTTGAACCCTCTAACTCCTACACTCCTTTCTCCTCATCCTCTCTGATGAAATTAGGCCGGGCACCAATCTGGTCACATGAGATGGCCTGTTTAGGCTACTTATTCACTTTTGCTAGGAATCTGAGCTGGGGTCCTCCCTGTAGACTCCTGGTGGATGCCCCTGGCTGGCTCCCACCTGACCCTAAAATGCCGCCCCAGCAGTCCCCCTCAGCACTTTCCCCCTCTGTTCCTACCCAACTGGATCCCTCATGTTCTTATCCCCATTGGCCCCCAATCCACTCATGAAATCTCTTCTATTTCCCTTTCCCAGGGAGATCCGGGTGTCGACCCCATGAACCCTCCTTGTCACCTAGTTTTGCTGGGTCTGTGGATTGTAGCATATTTTTCCTTTATTTTACAGCTGATGTCTACTTATGAGTGAGTACATAGCATGTTTGTCTTTCTCAGTCTGGCTTACCTCACTCAAGATGATTTTTTCTAGTTCTATCCATTTGCCTTCAAATTTCCTTCTGTCCAGCCAGACAGTGGTGGCACACGCCTTTAATCCCAGCACTCGGGACGCAGAGCCAGGCAGATCTCTGTGAGTTACAGCTACAGAGAGAGTTCGAGGAAAGGTGCCAAAGCTACACAGAGAAACCCTGTCTCAAAAAAAAAAGAAAGAAAAAAGAAAGAAAAAGAAAAAAAGACAAAAAGAAAAAAGAAAAGTGAAAAAAAAGACCTCAAATCTACAGCCTCTTTCTAAAAAGAAAAGTTTTTATATTTCTATAAAAATATATCAGTGCTAAGGAATGTCTTTCTGTATGCTGTGAATATGTATTGCTACCATTGGTTAATAAATAAGCTGCTTTGGCCTATGGCAGGACAGTTTAGAGGCAGGCGGGAAATCCAAGCAGAGATACAGGGAAGAGAAAGGCAGGGTCAGGGGAGATGTTGAAAATCTCCCAGGGGAAGCAAGATGTCATGTAACACAGGTAAAGCCACGTGACATGTGGTGATGCACAGATTAACAGAAATGAGTTAATGGAAGATGTAAGAGCTATCTAGTAAGGAGCCTGAGCCTGGACCAAGCAGTTTGTAATTAATATATTAGCCTCTGAGTAATTATTTTATAAGCGGCTGTAGGACTGCGAGTGGGAGAGATTTGTCCAGACTGTTGTCCCTGGGTGGGACTGAGAAACTCCCCCCAACATATCAGTAATAAGGGGACCTAGCATTTGCCCATCTTTACCAAACACATCAATCAAGGGGCTTGTAGCTGGAGAGATTTTCTCCAGTTCCCGCCAAGCCCCGGCAGTCCCACAGCCCTTATAAAATAAACACACAGACTCTTATACTATTTAAGCTGTTTGGCCTAATGGCTCAGACTTCTAGCTATCTAGTTCTTACATCTTAAATTAACCCATTTCTATTAATCTATACCTTGTCACATGGCTTGTGGCTTACCAGTATCTTTTTTTTTTTAATTTTTATTTTGCAATACAATTCAGTTCTACATATTAGCCACAGATTCCCTTGTTCTCCCCCCTCCTTCCCCCCTCACCTTCCCCCCAGCCCGCCCCCCATTCCAATCTCCTCCAGGGCAAAGCCTTCCCCACAGACTGAGATCAACCTGGTGGACTCAGTCCAGGTAGGTCCAGTCCCCTCCTCCCAGGCCGAGCCAAGGGACCCTGCATAGGCCCCAGGTTTCAAACAGCCGACTCATGCAATGAGCACAGGACCCGGTCCCACTGCCTGGATGCCTCCCAAACAGATCAGGCCAATCAACTGTCTCACCAACTCAGAGGGCCTGATCCAGTTGGTGACCTCTCAGCCATTGGTTCATATTTCATGTGTTTCCGTTTGTTTGGCTATTTGTCTCTATGCTTTATCCAACCTTGGTCTCAACAATTCTCGCTCATATAAACCCTCCTCATTCTCGGGGCCTAGTCATGGATCTCTGCATCCAGATCCCTCAGTAGTTGGATGAGGTTTCTAGCACGACAATTAGGGTGTTTGGCTATCCCATCACCAGAGTAGGTCAGTTCGGGCTGTCTCTCGACCATTGCCAGCAGTCTGTTGTGGGGGTATCTTTGTGGATTTCTGTGGGCCTCTCTAGCACTTTGCTTCTTCCTATTCTTATGTGGTCTTCATTTACCATGGTCTCCTATTCCTTGTTCTCCCTCTCTGTTGTTGATCCAGCTGGGATCTTCCGCTCCCCCAAGCTCTCTTTCCCTTAACCCTTGCCCTTCACTACCCCCACTCATGTCCAGGCTGTTCATGTAGATCTCATTCCATTTCTCTGTCATTGGGCGATCCCCGTGTCTTTCTTGGGGTCCTGTTTTCCAGGTAGCCTCCCTGGTGATGTGAGTAGCAGTCCAGTCATCCTTGTTCCACATCTAGTATCCTGCTATGAGTGAGTACATACCATGTTTGTCTTTCTGAGTCTGGGATACCTCACTCAGGATGATTTTTTCTAGATCCATCCATTTGTCTGCAAACCTCATGATGTCATTGTTTTTCTCTGCTGAGTAGTATTCCGTTGTGTATATGTACCACATTTTATTTATCCATTCTTCAGTTGAAGGGCATCTAGGTTGTTTCCATGTTCTGGCTATTACAAACAATGCTGATATGAACATAGCTGAACAAGTGCTCTTGTGGTGTGCTTACCAGTATCTTACATATTGGTACTCATGGCGGTGGCTGGCAGGGTCTCCTGACTCAGCCTTCCTGTTCCCAGAATTCTCTTCTCTGTTTGTCCCACCTATACTTCCTGCCTGGCTACTGGCCAATCAGCATTTTATTTATACAGAGCAATATCCACAGTACTTCCCCTTTTCTTTTTTCTTTTTTCTTTTTTAAAAAAGGAAGGTTTTAAATTTCACATAGTAAAATTACATATAACAAAACAATCAAGGTAGAATTATAGTTACAATATCTAGTCTATTTATAATATCTAGTCTATTTGTATTTGGCAAAATTGAACTCAGGACCTCTGGAAGAACAGTCAGTGTTCTTAACCTCTGAGCCATCTCTCCAGCCCTTGCCATAAAAAGCAAGATGTAAGGTACTGGTAAGCCACGAGCCATGTGGCAACTTATAGATTAATAGAAATGGGTTAATTTAAGATATAAGAAGTAGATAACAAGAAGCCTGCCATGGCCATACAGTTTATAAGTAATATAAGCGTCTGAGTGATTATTTTATACGTGGGTTGTGGGACTGTGGGGGCTTGGTGGGACCCAGAGAGAAAACTCTCTAGCTATAGGAGCTATACCCTAAAAAAAAAAAACCTTCTAGTTCCCAAAATACTTACCCTTTTATAGTTCAGTACTGTGGCTATACTCACTAACATGGTGGAATCCCCTGCAAATATCTAATTGCCTCAGAGGGTGTGGTTTATGCAAAGCAACTCTGAAGTTGGATCTTCATGGGGCCCATTTCCCTGGAGACAGATCCATTTCCCTAAGTGTCTTAAGCTTGAGTTTTCATTGTCATAGAAATATAAAACCATATCAGATAAAGAAAGGATGAGGAGATCTGCC
This sequence comes from Peromyscus eremicus, assembly GCF_949786415.1. Taxonomy (NCBI): domain Eukaryota; kingdom Metazoa; phylum Chordata; class Mammalia; order Rodentia; family Cricetidae; genus Peromyscus; species Peromyscus eremicus. Next base: position 95,617,202 of record NC_081416.1, on the reverse strand, counting down.
ACTAAAAGATTTTCACTTCTATCTTAGGCAGGACTTCAAATAAGGGAGTGTGGAAATCAACCCTGGTTTTTAATTAGATATCAGAATGGGAAAGGAAAGGGCCCAGAGGCAACATTCCTTTGAGGAGGAGTAGGAGGAGGTGGAGGTAGACATGGAGGGAAGTGGGGGATAGGATTGTTGTAGAGGGGGGAAGGGGGGGTAGAGAAAAGTAGAGAGTGGGGGAGGGTGAGATGGAGGAGGAAAAAATGTCCACAAAGAAGATGAGGAAAATAGAAGAAGGGAGAGAGACTGTCTGTTTCTTTTTAAATGGTGTTGGGTCCAGGGTCACACAGTAATAGGGGCCAGACCACCAAAGTCTATTAAACCAGATCAAACTTTATTCCAGAAAATAAAAATAAAAAATTAAAATTAAAATAAAACATCAAGGGACACAAAAGCTTATCAGCTAGATGAGACCACAGCCAATGTTGAAATTCTGGGCTGTGGCAATGGAGGCGGGTACTGACCCCCTTTTATAGTGTCAGGTATGGGGTGCATGCTAGGAGTCACATAAAAACAACTATTAAAAGTTAGTTTTGGTCCAGGCAGTTGTTGGCTATACGCGGCAAGAGGATTAAAGGCTAACCCCTGGATGTTGACAGAGGAGCTGGCTGCAGAGTAGACAGTCAGTGTTAGCAGGTAACTTTTAGATCTCATGACTGCCAGTTTTTATCTCTTAAGTTTATAGCTTTATATTTCTATATTCTGAACCCTTCATGGTGGTTATAGCTCAGGTATATTGGTGCATGCCTTTAATCCCAGCACTCAGGAGACACAGACAGGTGGATCTCTGTGAATTCAAGAGTGAGTTTCAAGAAATTCACAACTAGAGAGAAAGCCTGTCTAGAAACAAAGAAAGAAAGAAAGAAAGTAAATGGTTGGATTCCAAGGGTAAATGTGTGACATGCCAAACAGTGAGTTTTCATCTAGAAATTATGCACAAATTCAGTAGAAATGTGACCTGTGGAAGACATAATTAAAGAAAGAAAGGGGGTCTAGAAAATTATGAGATCACAAATTGTACAATATGAATTACCCAGAATTCACTTTGTAGTATAGACTGAAGCGATTCCTTCAGCAGTCCTCCTCCCTCAGACTCCAAAGAGGTAAGATTAATAATTAGGTGGACCACACCAGGGAAATCCTACTTTGTGTTTGTTGTGAGACAGGCTCTCTCATACTGACATTGAGCTTGTTCTCTATGAAGGCTGGCTTCAATTCCTGACCATCCTGTTGTCCTTGATTTCCTGAATCAAATAAAAACAAAATAAACAAAGAAATTTAATTGAGTGACAAGACAAGAATGTGTGGCCACTAATGTTTATCCCACAATGTCCTTGTTTCTGTTTTCTACCTCCCCAACATTTTCAAAACTGGTGCTTAGGTGCTTGAAAATGGAGCATTCTGTGACATTTTCACTTTAAGAATGATTAATGCTGTCAAACTCTGTTCAAGAAAGTATACCTTGAGCCGGGCAGTGGTGGCACATGCCTTTAATCCCAGCACTCGGGAGGCAGAGCCAGACGAATCTTTGTGAGTTTGAGGCCAGCCTGGGCTACCAAGTGAGTTCCAAGAAAGGCACAAAGCTATACAGAGAAACCCTGTCTCAAAAAACAAAACAAATTAAACAAAAAAAAAAGAAGAAGAAAAGAAAACATACCTTGTAAGTGTGTACATACACTGTTTGTCTCTCTGTGTCTGGGATACCTCACTCAGGATGATTTTTCACTGTTGTTCTATTTGCCTGATTATTTCATGATGTCATTTTTTTAACAGATGATTAACACTCCAGTGTATAAATGTACCACATATTCTTTTCCCATTCCCCAGTTGAGGGACATCAAGGTTGTTTCTAGTTTATGGCTATTATAAATGAAGCCACTGTGAACATAGTTGGGAAATTAGCTCATAAGTAAATGATGATCATGCTGCAATCACAGGCCCAGACAGGCTAAGTAACAAGGAGAGCTCTGTGGGGACACATCGATCTCCCTAAGAAGGTGAAATAGAATAGATTTTGTTGGTGGACTGGGGTGTAGTGGGGATGGGAACAAGAGGGATCAGCAGGACTGGGAGGAAGGAGGGAGAGAGGACTGGGAGAGATTAATGGAATTAGGGGGACATTTGGAAGGTAATGTAGAAACCAGTGCAACACAATTTCCCTGGAATCCACAGGAGTGACTACTGCAAAGTTTCCTAGTAATGTGGGATATGGAGCCCAAACTAGCTATCTTCTATACCCAGGCATGGCTCCTATCAGTGAGACTTGGACATCAATCCAACCACAAAACCTTCAAATCACAATCTGTCATGCCTGTAAGATCTGCTGGAGCAATGGTGGCTCAGAACTTGGGGGAGGGGCCAACAAATTACTGGTGTAACATGTGGACCATGTAATGAGGAGCTCATGCCCAACACTGCAAGGATGGGCTGGAACCTGAGGCTGGATAGTAGAACCAAATATAACTGGCAAAATAGACATACAAACTTACAAGCAAACAAATATGAATAAAAAATAAATCCTACCGTAACATTCTGCAATATTCATAGATTGGTTCCTATCCTAATCATCATTCCACCAACTGAAGGGAGAAGATACAGAGACCCACAGCCAAACATTAGGCAGAGCTCAGGAAATCTTGCAGAAGGGCAGTAGGAGAAAGAGAATTCAGGGATTCAAGGAGAACATGACCCACAGAATTAACTTAGCAGGGCTCAAAGGTCCTCAGAGAGACTGAAGGGGCAGTCAAGGAGCCTGCAGGGGTCTTAGCTAGGTCCCCTGCATGTATGTTATGCTTGTTCAGTTTGGTGGTGTTGTAAAACTCCTAACAGTGGGAATGGGGGTTTCTCTGAGTCTTTTGTCTGATCATGGGACCCTTCTCCTCCTGCTGTGTTGCCTCATCCAGCCTTGATATGAGGGTTTGTGCCTGGTTACATTGTGTCTTGCTATGCTCAGTTAGGTTGATAACCTTTGGAGGCCTGCTCTTTTATGAAGGGAAGTGGAGGAGGAGCTGGTCTGGGGGAGAGGTGAGGTGTGGAGGTAATTGGGAAAAGTGGTGGAAGGGGAACTGGAGTCTGAATGTAATGTATGTGACGAAAATAAATAGAGAGAATGAACAAAAGGAGAGAAGAAAAGGAAGGAAGGAAGGAAGGAAGGAAGGAAGGAGAGAAGGAAGGAAGGAAGGCAGGAAGGAAGGAGAGAAGGAAGGAAGGAAGGAAGGAAGGAAGGAAGGAAGGAAGGAAGGAAGGAAGGAAGGAAAGAAGGAAGGAAGGGAGCAAACATGGTTTAAGTGAAATGCTGTCACCCTCACACCAGAATTTCATCAGGGAGCTGTTGATCCAGCCTACTGAGAACAAAAATCACATGTCCAATTACAGCCAATTAAGCAAGCTTTAATTACTATACATATAGCTGACTCTACAATAAGATTTGAGGATACTGTGAGGGTTAACCTAGGGTTCAGCCCCCTACCTACGGAAAAAAATTTAAAATGGGGTTTTGTAACATAAAGATCATGCAAGACTTTTATGGAAGAAGATAGCAGAATAGATTATTTGACAAATCTTCTCAGCAAAGTGTCTCAAGTTTCCTTGACAGAACACCTTATCTTGTTGTGGGTAGAGTACTAGTGAGTCAAACTTGAACTTTGTAGCATTCAGAAAAAACTTATAACAAATGGCTTTTTACACTAACATGGAATCCGGCTGGTCCATCAGGTTGCCATGTTCATTCCAAAGAACTCCTAAGTTTATTCCTTTCTTTTCTTGCTTTCTTTATTTCATCTTTCCTTCCTTCCTTCCTTTCCCTTCCCTTCCTTCCTTCCCTTCATTCTTTCTTTCATTCTTTCTTTTTTTTCTTTCTATGTATTTCTGTGTGTAATCTTGGCTGTCCTAATACTAACTCTGTAGATCAGACTGGCCTGGAACTCAGAGATCTGCCTGCCTCTTGAGTGCTGGGATTAAAGGTGTGTGCCACCTGTAGACGAATTTCTAAACAGTCTTATTAAATAAGAAACACAGAGCCAAATACAGGGATGAAAGCTGTAGAGAGCAGAGAAATAGTGACAGCCATCAGTTAATCTTAGCTCACCAAACCACCATAGCTTCCCAAGAGAACCCAGCTTCTTTCTGTCTAGCCTGCTCCTTTATTGCCTTGATGTTCTGCCTTCTCATTGGCTCTTAGCCCAGTCACCTCACTTCCTGGTCACTGCCTGTCTGTACAGATCTGCAGGTCTCTATGGTTGGTACTGGGATTAAAGGCATGTGTCACCACACTTGGCTATGTCCTTGAACACACAGAGACTCTGCCTGCCACGTGATCAGATTAAGGGCGTGTCCTACCACCATCTGACTTTTGTTTATGCCTGGCAATGACTTCTGATATCCAGGCAAACTTTATTTACTAACGCACAAATAAAATATCACCACAGCCACCTAAAGTCTCTAACCAAGATTTTCAAGCAAAATTTGATAAAGGCATCAAAATTGAGATCTAGCTGTCTTGCACTGGTCCATCAAGCAACTTCTCTGAGCTATTGAATCCTGATGCCAATACTAGACAGGGTGCTCCTTTCAGGAGGTTAGCTGAAACCATACAAAGGCCACAGTCTCTTTTTTATGGCACAGTCAAAGGTCACGTGATCAAAGAGGTTATGTGACCTCTAAGGAGATTGTTGTTTGCATTTAGAATGTCCACACTGAAAAAAAATGACTTTGAACCTACACTCTGTTTCTTTAGTGTATATGAGAAAAGAGGGACCAAGCATTTGAGCAACTTTACCAAGCATATTAATATAGAAGTGATACCCACAACAAAACCTCTAATTACTGATAATAACATTTTTATGGAGCCCTGAGCCCTGTGCTGTTTAATTCCTATGCAGGTGATTGAATCACCCATCTAATCCCATCATGTTGACACAGTCACACTAGATTTCATCCCCTTAGAAAGCAATGAAACCAGATTCCTCTTTTTCCATTCCAACGCTGAGTAGACACTTTAAAGAATATTTCCAAACTGATTTGAGTGCATGCCAAAAAGAAAAGACCAACAAAGAGTGTAAAATTCCAGAATTTTATTGCTCCAAAGAATTGCTGCTCAAGCACAATGAATAAAAAAGTCCCCACAGTGGGTTCTACATAGCAAACCCAAAAGAAAGATTTTACAGGGAAGAGCTAGAGAAGACAGCATGGCCTGAACCTTGCTGGCTGAATACAAATCCTGCATCAAAAGCCTGTGGATGGTGAGCTGCCTCTACCATGATCAGATTCCATGAGTTCCAGTACAGGCCTCTGTAGATCTCCCCTAGGAAACCAGAAGCTTTGTGGGGCTTGACTCATCCTGGGACCTTGGGAAGTTTCTTCCACATCCAAACAATCATCCTTAGGGACTTGGCAAGGCCAGACAAGGACACAGAGGGAGTGTGAGACATTCTGTCTTTCCTGGTCCACAGGTCCAAATCTCCTGCTCCAAGGCCTTCCTCAAGTTCAGATACGTCCTCAGGACACATGGTCAGTAATTGGAGTGAGCCTTAGTAGACAGTTAGAGGCCTCCACCCTTCCTTCTTCTTTTTCTTCTTTTTCTTCTTCTTGAACTTGATGTTCCTCCCTGACGCCAGAGCTGTCCAGTGTTCATGGCTCCATGAGCAGACAGAAATCTGACAGAATTGTGATATGGGTAGTTCTCCTTGTTGGGATCTTTCTTGTACCAGTATTGTCTGTATCTGGGCTGGTGAATCACAACTGCATTGGCTGGCAGAGTGGGTTCAGCTCTTCTGAGGTTCAGCATAGGATTCTGCCTGTTCTGCTCCTGAAGCACTTTCCACTCGTGTAAGGAGAATTCTATGGCTGCTCTATTCTCCATGTGTCCTCGTGGTTCTACAGCTCCCACCCGAGATCCTCTGTTGAGCTTTCTGTTCTGGGGTTGTCCAACCTGAGCCTGGTTGACTGTGCCTACTGGCCCCTTGACACTGTCCTTGTTTAGCTCAGTCTCCCGGACGTAGAAGAGCACATATGCAGGCTCCCTCAGGACAGAAGTCACATCCCACCTCTCAACCTTAGAATCGTCCATCTTATACCACTTCCCACTGCCAGCTCTGACATAACAGAAGTAATGTCCAAAGTGACAAGTCACACCAGAATGGACCAGCACAGCATAAAGGGCATACACCAGTGGTCCTCCTTCAGGCTGAGACATGTATGGCCGCAGGTCAAGGGACTCTGGGTAACCTACCTGCCTGTCCACTTTGCCACCCTTGAAGTCTGAGAAGCGATTCAATACCAGCAGGAGAACCTTCGAGGCAGTTTCAATTGTCAGGGTCTTTGAAGCTGGCATCTTCTCCTGGCAATGGTCACAGTGGTAGGCATTTTCCCCACACAGCTCCTCAGGCTTCACTAAATCCTCCAAGGCTTGGTTCACACTCTGAGCTGCGTTGATATCCAGGGAGATGTCCAGAAAGGGGTTAACAGAATCTGAGGTGCCCTGGCAGCTGAGACACTTGATTTGAGATCTGCATGAGCCTCCAAATATCTCATGGATCAGGCTGCTGTCTTCAGAGGAGCCTTCTGAGTGCTTGATCCCTCGAAGGCAGGATTCATGCATGGCGTTCAAGGTGAACATCAGAAACTCATGGGCATCTTCCTGCTTGTCCTTGTGGAAGGTGGCAGTCAGCTTCCTCGAGGGCTGCATGACATCCCCGGAGTGGAGGAGACTCTGGGTCACATGAGTTTCCATGGCACACATGGTACAGTCTTCCTGGTGACAACAGCTCCGAGAGTGCTCCCGGGAGAGCATGTAGTCGGCAAGAGGTGGTGTGTGTGTCAGACACTGCAAGGCTGCGTTGAGGTAGCACGTGTTGCCCGTGTTCAGGAGACCTGCACCCACACCTTTGGGCCTCTCCCACCTCACACTGTGCTTGTTCTTGGCGGCCAGCTCGGCTGCTGCCTGAGTTCCATCCTGATACAGGTCTCGGGTGGCAGGAGTTGATTCTACTGAACCTGCTGAAGGATAAAAACACAAAGAGACTTCAGGGTCTACAGTGTGGAATGAGGACCTGCATGCTATAAAGATCTTACAGTGAGATTCACCTTCTGAGAACCGCAGAGCTCCCTCCATGTCTCCAGACGCCAACTCTGAACACCTTGCGGGAGTCTTCTCAGGGAGTAGAAGGATGCTTTTCCCTTCTAAGAAGCACTACAAGTGAGGACTGTGCCTAAAGGCTGAGCCTTTATACTTCAGCCCCAGGGCCACGCCCACTAATCCCGCTGGGACAGCCAATCCCCTGCAAGCCTCTAACTGCCTAGTGAAATAAAGGTTTGGCTTATGCAAAGCAGCACTGAAATCTGATCTCTGGTTTCCACTTCCCTGGAATCAGGTCCTTTGCCCAAGGTGTCTTATGCTTGGGTTTTCCTTGTAACAAATTTAAAAACCACATCACATAAAGACAGGATGGTAGCCCTGCCATACAGAGTCTCCTTCATGTTGTTGATCCCACCAAAGAAAAGTAAAACCCACCAACATGAATTGTTTGGATTGAACATGGATTGAAGGAAGCAGCCTTTACTTCTGTGTACAGCAAAACATGTCCAAGGGATGTTCTAACTCTCCACCCCACCCTTAGCCCCAATGTGGTGCTCAGGAGATCATCAGCAATTTAACTCTCAGCTCCTTTTACAGGGCAAGATTTGGGGTCTCCAGATAGAAATTTGTCAACATAGAAACTTGGTAACCAAAATATAAAAGGATATGGTGGTATGAGACTCTTCGGCAAAAAGTTTTGGTGGTGTGGGGATTGTGTATTTCAAGGCACAGTCAGATGTGGACCAAGTTGAATTGCAAGAAGGTTTAAGGTATGATCAGGTCAATTTCCAGGAAATAGAAAATTAAGTTTTACAGCAAACTGAAAAGATCTCATTTTCACCTTGTAAGACAGCTCCTGATCTTAAGATGGAGTCAGGCTGGTCCACCAATGTCCTAGGGTGTTCTCTGGGCGGTGGGGGAGGGAATTGGGAGGAGTAGAGGGAGGGGAAATTACTGTTGGGGGTTGTATTGTAGGAGAGAAGAATAAATAAAAGAAAGAAAGCAAACATGATTTAAGAGCAAAGTCATCATTCTCACACCAAAATCTCATTAGTGAACTTTTGACCCTGTAGTTCAAGCACAAAAAACTACCAACCCAATTAAAGCCAAATAAGCAAGCTTTATTTACAAAGCATATATATGCTTACTATGCTGCAAAGCAGGATTTCAGAGTACAGTGTGGCTTAACTTTTCAGGCCCCTTTTATAGGGAAAATATGTAAAATGGGAATTTTGTAACAAGAATTTTGCAGGAGAATTTTACAGAAGCAGATAGCAGATTAGATTATTTGACAGATCATCTTGGCAAAACTTCTCAAGGTTCCTTGATATAACTAACATCTTAGCTATTCGGAGTGGAGTACCCCTGAGTCAAACTTGAAATTTGTAGCAAATAGAAACAACTTATTTTGACGTTATAACAATGTGGTTTTTTTACCCTAGTATGGAATCAGACTGGTCCATCCCAACTCCATGTTCATCCTAGAGCACTCCTCTCTCTGTATCTCTCTCTGTCTGTCTCTCTCTCTATCTCTGTCTCTGTTTTGTTTTTGCTTTTTTCCTTTGTTTGTTTGCCTGTTTGTTTTTGTTTCTTTGCTTTTTGAGACAAGGCTTCTCTGTGTAGCCTTTGGCTGTCCTAGAACTCACTCAGTAGATCAGTCTGTCCTCATACTCACAGATATCCACAAAACTGTCTGCCTCTGCCTCTTGAGTGCTGGGATTAAACATGTGCACCACGTACTTTCTAACCAAGCTTTTCAAGCAGAATTTGATGAAGAAATCACATCTGAGATCTAGCTGTCTTTCCCTCATTTATTAAGGAGATTCTCTGATCTGTAGATCAGAGATCAGACCCCCACACTGGAGTTGATTCTCCTTTCAGTAGGCTGGCTGAAATAGTACAGAGACCACATGGCTCCACAGTCTCTTTTACGTGAACCAGTCAAGGTCATATGATCAATGATGTCAACTGATCCGCAAGGAGACTATTGTCTGCATTTAGGCTGTTCTTACTTTAAAGAAAAAAAAAAAAGACCTTGAACCTACCAGTCCATTTTTTAGTGTATATCAGTTAGGAGGGGACCTAGCATTTGTCCAACTATACCAAGCATATTAATGTAGGAGTGTTACCCTCAACAAAATATCCAGTTACTTATAATAATTTTTACAGTGCCATCAGTCCTCTGTTGTGTAACTACTTTGTAAGTGATTAAATCACCCATCTAATCCCACCATGCAGACACAATCACACTGGATTTCATTCCCTTTTGGTGCAATGAAACCAGATGCCTGTTTTTCCATTCCTAAGCAGAATAAACAATAGTCACACTACCATTTTATTTATTGTTTCATTGTATTATCCTTGCTATCTTGTAGATCAATTCGCTGACTTAGTTGTTTATCCAGTATGTTCATGTTGATTTTGTGTCTCTGGATGAGTCTGTGTGTACCAGTGATACAATCTTAGACCTTGCACATTTTGGCTAAATCCTTTACCTCTGTCATTTCCCATATTCCCTTTCCATTTTTATTTTCAGTCAGGACTTTTCTAAGTTTTCTGGAGTGTCCTTCAATGTAAGTTATACCCAGGACACAAATTCCGTTTCACCTACTTTAATATACCCCTAAAGATCTGGGTTATTAAATCTGCGGGATCATACATATTACTCTATAGATTACTATGTTACATCACAAATTCATCAACACATTATATCCTCATTGTATCTTATTAATAATACTAGTCATAAGTCACAGATCATTTTTTCACATAGAAATTCAGAAGCATGGAAGAATAGGGTCTACTTTGAAGCAAGTGTGAGATCAGTGAGAGAACTTCTGTGTTTATGGGATAGTTTGACAGAAATGCCACCTTCTATGGATACACACACTGTGAGGAAAAAGCCAAGCCTATGACTTTCCTGATATGGCCTCTAATGATGTCTCTGGTTCAAACACAGCCACTCAAAGAAATTCACATTGGGTGGCAATCTACATCCTTTCCCTCTCCACCATATTTAATCACTTCACTGTGGATGTTCTGAGAACTGAAATATAATTGTTTTGGTGTTTAAAATGGAATTTTCCGTTTAAAAATCTTTCCATGTGGTCCTAGAGCGGTGGTTCTCAACCTTCCCTTTAATACAGTTCCTTGTGCTGCGGTGAACACCAAACATAAAATTATTATCATTGCTATTTCATAATTGTAATTTTTTCTGTTAATGAGTTGTAATGTAATTATCTGATATGCAGTATAGATGATTTGTAACCCTTTCTACCCCTGAATGGGTTATAAACCACAGGTTGAGAACCACTGTCCTAGAACTTCAGTAACCGGTTGGATTATTTGGTTTATTGATATCTTGTTGTTTCTCAAGTTGTTTACATATTTAGAAAATCAGTCCTCTTTCAGATGTGGGGTTTGTGAAGATCTTTTCCAATTCTGTAGACTGCCATTTTGCCCTATTGATGGTATCATTCGTCTTACAGTAACTTTTCAATTTCATGAGGTCCCATTTGTGGTGATATTTTGTTTGTTCTTTAACAATTAAAGCTTGCCTGAAGATCAGAGGGTGGAGCTATCCACTAATCAACCATAGAGGCCAGGCAGTGGTGGCATAGACTTTTAATCCCAGCACTTGGAAGATCATTAGTTCAAGGCCACCCTGGGCTACATCAGATTGATCTAGTCTAAACGAGAAACAGAGCCAGGTGGTAAAAGCTCACGCCTTTAATCCCAGCACTAGGGAAGTGGATACAGGAAGTGATATGCCTGGGTGGGGAGAGGAAGTGATAAGGGGCAGTGGAGACAGAAGCTTGGTCCATTTCAGTGTGAGGATCCTAGAGGTAAGAAGTTTTTCTAGTGGTTGGTTGCTCTGCTTCTCTGATCTTTCAGCTTTCACCCTGATAAATGACTCCTGGTTTGTATTATTAAGTCCAGTTAGAATTCACACTACACCCTTTTATTAACTGTCAATCTTAGTGCCTGGGGTATTGGTGTTCTGTTCAGGAATTTTCTCCTGTACCAATGCATTCCAGATTATTTCCCACTTTCTCTTCTTCAGCTTTAGCTGGATTAAAACAAAACTCAAGACCAAGTTGTCTTTGATCCACTTGGACTTGAGTTTTGTGCAGAGTGATAAATGTGGATCTATTTGCATTCTTCTACCTGCCAACATCTAGTTAGAACAGCACCATTTGTTGATGATGCTTTCCTTTTCCATTGCATATTTTGACTCCCCTGTCAAAAATCAGGTGTCCATAGGTTTGTAGATTTATATCTGGGTCTTTGATTTGATTCTATTGATCCACCTGTCTGTTTTTCTGCCAATACCATGTGATTTTTATTACTATAGCTCTATAGTACAGCTTGAAATCATGGATGGTGGTATCGCTGGGAGTTCTTTTATGGTATAGGATTGTTTTAGCTATCCTAGATTTTTTGTTTTTCCATATGAAGTTAAGTATTGTTCTTTCAAGATCTGTAAAGAATTCTTTTGGCATTTTAATTGGGATTGCATTGAGTCTGTAGATTGCTTTTGGCAAGACTGCCAATTTTACTGTGTTAATCCTTACAATCCATGATCATGGAAGATCCTTCCATCTTCTGATATTTTCTTCATTTTCTTTTTCAAAAACTTGAAGTCCTTGTCATACAGGTGTTTCACTTGCTTGATTATAGTTACATAGCAGTTAGAGTTACATAGCAGGTAGATCAAGGAGAGCCTTGAGCTCAGTTATGGCAGGGTTTTTAAGGAGGAAGGATGGGAGTGTATGGGAATTCTGGATTCAGATGGGAGTTGAACTCCTGATTGGGCAGGAGTGGGGCAACAAAAGTCTTGTCAAACAGGGATTGGTACTGGTGTTGTTGCAAGGCGACTGGTAATCTATATACAAGTAATGTAAACTATTCTTTTTGTTCTAGAGCATTTAGTATTTGTTTGTCTCAATTCGTATTGGCCCATGCAGGGTACAGTTTGTGGGTTTTCCTGGTTATTGTAAGGGTGAAGCCTAGTCCCAGTATTGTTATTCTGTAACCTGTCATGGCTGCCTAATGTTAAGTTAGATCTCTTCATCCTTCTCCGTATTTTTGATTAATTGTGATTGGAAATCTATTTTGTTAGATACTAGGATAACTATACCATCTTGCTTCTTAGGTCCATTTGATTAGAAAATCTTTTTATCTTTTTCTAACTCTTTACACTGAGGTAATGTCTAACTTTGATGTTAAGGTTTGTTTCTTGTATGCAGCAAAATATTGCATCCTATTTTTGTATCTAATCCATTAGCCTGTGTCTTTCTTTCTTTCTTTTTTTTTTGGCAAATTGAGTCTGCTGGAAGTCAAATTCCAAACAGGTCCAATATCCTGGAATGGATTCGTGAAGTCAGTGCAGCAAAGAAACTGTGACCATCTGTTTCAAACAAGTGGTCCCAGATAGCTTGGGCCTTTTTTTTTTTTTTTTTTTTTTTAGAGAGAATGAAATTTATTGGTGGGGATTTAAAATGATAACATATATCCATTTACTTATTTAGAGAGGATAAAATACATATATACATATATATGAGAGAGAGAGAATGAACATACAATACGCACCATGACATTTCGACATTCTGTTCATATGGAGGTCAATGAACAAATTAGGAGGAGTAAGCTCTTTCCTTCCACCCAACTAGGCATCTCATTGGCCCTTCCCTGGTACTTTTCATGATCAACTTGTGGCTTTCTGCCTTAGAGGATTTTCTTGGGGTTTGAAACTTAAAGAATATTTTAATATTAATGTGCATTAGGAAATATTTGTGCATAATTTTGTTTCAAATGATTGATACACTTAATAACTTTTCACCCTAGGGGTAAGAATTCTTCATGGGAGGAGGGTTGCTGTGTGTCTAGCTTGAAGAAACTGCTAGTCCAGAGTAATTCATGGGAAAAGGCAAAAGTGAAGTTACTCTGCCATGCAGATGAGTGAGTTCACTGGAAATAACCAGTAAAAAAGCACCAAGGAAGGTTCCAGAGTGAGTCATTGAAATGCCATGTTCCTTCTTGGCATTGTGCCTTTGAGAGTCTGTCCTATGTGCCCCGTGCACTTCTCTGGACTAAGACTATTGGTCACTAATGCTCTGTAGGCCCCTCTTGACAGTTCAGGTTTTAGCATTTAACCAGTTATAGCAATCATCACATAGTTATCCAAATATAACATTCTTACAAAAGTCAATTTATACAGTTTCAATTGTTTGCATGAACAGTTTTACAATCAAGTTTGTTTTCAATAATGGTTACAATAATTGCTAGTGTGCTCTTTTACCTCATTTCCCTTTCATCCCCCAACTTTTCCATTGGTCTCCATTACCTTCTTGATTCATAGCTCTAATGTTAGAAGCATAAGCAGTGATGGAAGCAACAAAGGAAGTTTTCTGACTAGGCGCACCTACAGTAGAATAGGGTGCCAAGTTGGCAGCATTTGTGATAACAGCGTCATGCAAAGTGAAAGAGAGTTTTGGCTCTAGTGGTTAATGGTTACCCTCAGTCAAATCTAAGTTCTCACAATTAACTCATCAGCCAAGGCTGAATCAATTCATTCTTCATTCTGTACTATTCTATCTCCCATGGGGGATATACCAGATTTTTCCTATCCTCCTCTAGACTATACAACTTGAAAGCTTACTCTTAAGAGTTGGCACTGCTTATTTTTTGTTCTCATGTCCTCTTCCTCTCAACTTCCTACAATGTTGGCACAGCTATTAGAAACAAGGGCACTGTGGATTTCTATAATTCTGCTTCATTCTCTGTTCCCATTAACTCTTGATATCATCCATTTCTTTGCATTTCTCCTAGACTCTTGTGGTTAAAATCATTCTTTTCAGAACATTTATGCAAATTTGTAATATTATCATGAACTATTGTGGCTCTTTCAGGCTAGTCATAAAGTACGTTGGAAAGGCAACGTCCTGTTCTTAAGAATCCTGAATTCATGGTCACACTTGAAACAGCAAAGGCTTTAGGGGCTGAATCAGGTCCACTGTTTTGTTTTTTTTTTTTAATTTTTATTTTGCAATGCAATTAAGTTCTACATACAGGCACAGATTCCCTTGTTCTCCCCCCTCCCGTCCCCCTCACCTTCCCCTCAGCCCGCCCCCCATTCCAATCTCCTCCAGGGCAAAGCCTTCCTCACAGACTGAGATCAACCTGGTGGAATCAGTCCAGGTAGGTCCAGTCCCCTCCTCCCAGGCCGAGCCAAGGGACCCTGCATAGGCCCCAGGTTTCAAACAGCCGACTCATGCAATGAGCACAGGACCCGGTCCCACTGCCTGGATGCCTCCCAAACAGATCAGGTCAATCAACTGTCTCACCCACTCAGAGGGCCTGATCCAGTTGGTGACCTCTCAGCCATTGGTTCATATTTCATGTGTTTCCGTTTGTTTGGCTATTTGTCTCTGTGCTTTATCCGACCTTGGTCTCCTCTCATATAAACCCTCCTCATTCTCGCTAATTGGACTCCCAGAGATCCACCTGGGTCCTAGTCATGGATCTCTGCATCCAGATCCCTCAGTAGTTGGATGAGGTTTCTAGCACGACAAGACAAATGGATGGACCTAGAAAAAAATCATCCTGAGTGAGGTATCCCAGACTCAGAAAGACAAACATGGTATGTACTCACTCATAACAGGATACTAGATGTGGAACAAGGATGACTGGACTGCTACTCACATCACCAGGCAGGCTACCTGGAAAACAGGACCCCAAGAAAGACACAGGGATCGCCCAATGACAGAGAAATGGAATGAGATCTACATGAACAGCCTGGACATGAGTGGGGGTAGTGAAGGGCGAGGGTCGAAGGAAAGAGAGCTTGGGTGAGTGGGAGATCCCAGCTGGATCAACAACAGAGAGGGAGAACAAGGAATAGGAGACCATGGTAAATGAAGACCACATGAGAATAGGAAGAAACAAAGTACTAGAGAGGCCCACAGGTCCACTGTTTTAACAACATGTTTTAACAACACCTTCTCTGGCTCACCCAGAGAAGAGTCATCAGGGGGAAGCTTTCCTTTTGTAATAGCTATTTTATCCATACCTTTGAGAATGTGAAACTAGAGGCAGCCAGGAATATGGTTTATATAAAGAAAGCAAGGAGAGCAGGTAGCATATATGCTCCTGGAGTCATGCCCAGAATTATGCAGGACCTATCCACCAACCTTGCCAAAATGGGTCTGATTCTCCAGGGCCTACCACAAGGAGAATTTGTTTGTGCTATTCTCAGGCCTTGTCCCCTGAAGAAGTCACATGGCTCCCAGCATGAGTCCATTGATATTGAGGGATATTAATGACCAATGATTGTTAATTCTTGTTATTTTGTTGTTATTTTTGTTGATAGTATGTGTGTTTTCTTTCTTTGAGTTTTGTTGGTGTGAGATTTTATATTGCCTGTGTTTTTGTGGGTATAGTTAACTTCCTGGAGTTGGAGTTTTCCTTCTAGTACCTTCTGTAAGGCTGGGATTGTGGATAGATAATGTTTAAATTTGACTTTGTCATAAAATATCTTGCTTTCTCCATCTATGGTGATGGACAGTTTTTCTGGATTTAGTAGTATGGGCTGACATCTGTGTTTTCTTACAGTCTGCAAGATATCATTCTAGGCTCCTCTGGATTTTAGGGTCTCCATTGAGAAGTCAAGTGTGATTCTCATAGGCATGCCTTTATATGTTACTTGGCCTTTTTTCCTTGTGGTGCTTACTATTCTTTCTTTGTTCTATATGTTTAATGTTCTGATTATTATGCGAAGAGGGGATTTCTTTTCTGATCCAATCTATTTGGTATTCTGTAAGCTTCTTGTACCCTTATCGGTATGTCCTTATTTAGGTTAGGAAAATTTTCTTTTATGATTTTTTAAAATATGTTTTCTGAGTTTTTGAGCTATATTCCTCCTTCTATTCCTACTATTCTTATGTTTTGTCTTTTCATAGTGTCCCAGATTTCCTGCATGTTTTGTTTTAGGAATTTTTTAAGATTCCTAAAACATTTTCTTTGACTAATGAATCTATTTCCTTTATTGTGTTTTCCATGGTGGAGATTCTCTCTTCCATCTCTTGTATTCTGTTGGTGATTCTTGTATATGTAGTTCCTGTTCATTTACCCAGATTTTCCATTTCCAGGATTCCCTCTGTTTGTATTTTTTTTTTATTGTTTCTATTTCCATTTTCAGGTCTTGAACAGTTTCCTTTATCTGTTTCTTTTTTCTTGGTTTTCTTTTAGAGATTTATTGATTTCTTACAATTTTTTGTTTGTCTTTTCCTCAATTTCTTTAAGGGATTTGTTCATATCCTCTTAAAGGGCCTCTATCATTTCCATAAAGTAATTTTTAAGGTCATTTTCCTGTGCTTCGGCTGTGTTGGGTTGTTCAGATCTTGCTGTTTTAGGATAGCTGGGTTCTGGTGATGACATATTGCCTTTTCTGTTATTGATTGTGTTCTTACATTGGCATTTAGGCATCTGGATTTGGGATAATTTTTAGGTCTAGGTGTTGATTCTTGCAATTGTCTTAGTTAAACAGGTGTTTTGTTCCTTGGTTTCTTTTTTTCTCTCTGGTCTTCTGTCCTAAATAGCCAAGGTTTCTGGTAACTAGCACATCTTCAGGTTCAGTACAGTGTCCCCTCTGGGTTTAGGGGAGCTATGGATTCCTAGACCTGTACAGCTGAAATCTTCTTCCAAAGTTGTAGACCAGGATATGGAGCCCAGGGGAGGGGATACAGATTAGGGTCCTTAGATCTGGTCTGGCCTCTGGGGTTCATAGCAACGGCCTAGCCTCCAGTATAGGTGCCAGCATGGGGGTCTCTAGATCTGGCCTATGCTCCAGTAAAGCTGAATTCTTCTGAAGTTGTAGATCTGGAGTCCCTAGATATGGCCTGGCCTCTGGTAAAGTGGAGGCTTCTTCTGAAGTTGTAGACCATGGTATGGAGCCAAGGGTGGGAAGTTGGGGTGTGTGTACAATTAGGGGTATTGGACAGGCTTTAAAGGATTGTGTCTTATCGGCTGGTGCTATGGGCCCTAGTATGGAGCCCAGTGGAAGAGGTACAGTCTTGTGTTACTGGGTGGGTTTTAAGGAGTGTTAGCTGGCAGTGGGCCCTGTCTTACCTGGGGTTCCTTGGATGGGGGTGCAGTCTCAGGTTGTTGGACAGGCTTAAAGAGGTTTAGTGGGTGGTCGTGGTGTCTCCCCTGGAGTCCCTAGGACTGCTCTGGCCTCTGTATAGCTGTCAGGGGCTGTGAGCCCTAGTGTGGAGCCCAGAGAAGATTCCTGGCTTCTTTTACACATTATAAATTTGGAAACCATACCTGTCATAGACATCCATGGCTTGTTGTTGAATACCATGCAGTCTTCTGATTGTAATGTTTTTGCTTAATCATTCATCTATTGATACATGTTTAACTTGGAGCAATTATAAGTACAGCTTCAATGAATATCCATATATGAATTTTTGTATGATACGTTTTTTATTTTCTTACAAATAACTGGGAATGGATTTGTTTAGTCATATCACATATCAATGGGGAAAATCTGTGAAAATATGATACTTTTTTCAGCATTTTTCTTCTATTTTTCATTCCTTCCAGTAGTGTACTAGGATTCCAGTTTCTCTTTATATTTTCTAATATTTGGTATGACTAATATTTTTAATATTAGCCATTTTAGTAGATGTGCAATGTCATTTCATTGTAATTTCAATTTGTAATATCCTGGTGACTTATCATATGTTTATTTGTCATTCATCTCTTTATGAAATACCTTTTTAAAATTTGTCAAAATTTTCAAATTTGGGATGTTTGTTTTTTATTGTTCACTTATTAAAAAGTTTTGTATAGTTTAGATTCAAATATATTGTCTGATATGAGTTACAAGCACCTTATTCCAGTATTGGGTTATTGTTTTCATTTTCTTAGTATCATATTGTAAAAAAGCAAATTTTAAATATTTTAATTAATCAGTATTATAGTAGGGACTATGAAGGTCAGAGGATGAGTGAGG
The DNA here is from genome assembly GCF_949786415.1 of Peromyscus eremicus. NCBI lineage: Eukaryota > Metazoa > Chordata > Mammalia > Rodentia > Cricetidae > Peromyscus > Peromyscus eremicus. Next base: position 95,599,071 of record NC_081416.1, on the reverse strand, counting down.
AGTTTGCTCAGTTGTCTCTATCAAGGCTTAATGAATCCCTGACCCATCCTCTGATTACTGCTCATGTCTAGACTGTATGTGGAAAAGGCATACATGGCATTTGGAAGAATTCCTTCATGCTTGGAAGGGGCTTTAAACTCTTGTCTGTCTATAGGGTCTTCAAACGATGCAGTGTTTGTTATGTAGCAAGTGAAGTTAGATGATTTTGGCAAACTTTTTGCCCTAGCTTAGCTGAGACCAAGATGAAGTTCACTCTGTACATGAGGGGCTTCCTGAGGGTTACATCTAGAGGCTTTTCTTTTTTTCTTTTTTGTGTCTCTGTACTTTTTAGTGCTGTATCCTGATGTCTCCATTTTCTTTTTGTTTTTGTCGTCTGGGAGAATTCCTCCTTGCTTGGACTTAAAGTGAAGACTTCTCCGTATTTGACCCTAGGTAATTGCTGCAATTGTTTTTTCCCCCAAAAGTCATGAGAACAGATTATAAAGAGATGCTGTGATATTTTGTTAATATTTTCTTTCCCACTGTCACACAATGATGGGAGCCAATCTTTTCATGAAAGAAATTTGAGTTGTGATTGATTTCTTGATCAGGACTCCTGGAACTCACTTCTTGAACAGTGTGTTTTCAACCCTAGTGCATTGATGATAGATGTTGGTGTCATCAAACCCCTCCACCGTAATCAATGGATTCTGTATAAAAGTATTGTGAAATAGTACTGGAGCTGCTTTATCCTTGAAACATCATTCTAATGTCTATTATAGAAATAGAGCTCATTTGTGAAACCATAATTTTTTATTTAGACTTGGAACAAATATTTGCTATAAAATTTATCTTGTTTACTGTCCATGAATATAAAAAATTGTGTGTTTAACATAATATTCTATAAAGTAGTTACTTGGTTTAAACTCACTTACACATAAATTCTCTTCTTTTAAGAATATGAAAGAAAAAGATCAGAAGACTACAAGTCAGAGGTGTGGTGATACTGTGTTCCCCAAAATATTGTGCATCCTAATAAACTTATCTGGGGTCAGAGAACAGAACAGCCACTAGATATAGAGGCCAGAAAATGGTGGCACACACACCTTTAATCCTAGCATTCCAGAGACAGAGATCCGCCTGCATCTCTGTGAGTTCAAGGCCATACTGGAAACAGCCAGGCATGGTAACAAGAGCCTTTAATCCCAGGAAGTGATGGCAAGAAGCAGAAAGGTACTTAAGGTGTGAGGACAAGAAACTAGAGCCTGGTTAAGCTTTTAGGCTTTTGAGCAGCAGTTCAGCTGAGACCCATTTGGATGAGGACTCAGAGGCTTCCAGTCTGAGGAAACAGGATTAGCTGAGGAACCGACAAGGTGAGGAAGCTGTGGCTTGTTCTGTTTCTCTGATCTTCCAGCATTCACCCCATTACCTGGCTCTGAGTTTGATTTTATTAATAAGACCTTCTAGCAATTCATGCTACACAGAGGCTCATAGTCAAACTTCCTTACAAAAAAATATCACCACACGATCTCGAATCTGCTTGGTTCTCACCCCATAAATAAGAGGGTTAAGAGCAGGGGGAATGATAACATATAAGTTAGCAAGGAGGATGTGGATATACCGTGGAATATTGTGTCCAAATCGATGAGTCAAAAATGAGAAAAAGGCTGGAGTGAAGAAAGCCAAGATCACACACACATGGGAACCACAGGTATTAAGAGCTTTGAGCCTGGCTTCCCAGGATGGGAGTTTGAATACAGCATGAAGAATTTTCACATATGAAATAGCAATCAAAATAACATCCAGAAGTATCATAGAGATGAGTATCAACCCAAATAATACATTGACCTTTATGCTGACACACGCCAGCCGAGCAATGCCCATGTGCTCACAGTATGTGTGGGGTATGATATTGTGTCCACAGAATGAAAGCCTTAGAAGGAGAAATATAAGTGGAAAAACTAAAATGAAATTTTTGAACAGTCCAACTCCAGCAATAACACAGATTGTTCTGTTGGTGAGGATTGTGTTGTATCGGAGAGGGTTACAAATGGCAACATAGCGATCAAAAGCCATGGCTACAAGCATGAATGTTTCTATGCCTGTAAACAGATGTATGAAAAACATTTGAGCTAAACAATCCCTAAAGGCAATTTTGTGGAAGCCAAACCAGAATATGCTGAGTGCTTTGGGGATGGTTGCCGTAGACAGGCCCAAGTCAGTCAGAGCCAGCATGGCCAATAAGTAGAACATAGGCTGGTGAAGACTATGTTCAAGCTGGATCACAAAGAGAATGATGACATTTCCTAGGACAGCAATAAGATAGACTGTACCAAATGGCAAACCAAGCCAGAAATGCAACCGTTCCAGTCCCGGGATTCCCAAGAGCAGGAAGGATGAAGGGTGAATCCATGAGCTGTTGCCTAGCGACATGCTGTCAGGAGCCTCTGATGGGCAGACTCATTTGAAGGAATCTATATAGGAGTTGACAACACTTCATCAGCACTACTAATAATGAAGAAGGACAAAAGTATGTAATTAGTACCTTCTCATGGAATGCACAAATGTTTTCCTTCATATTTCCTCTCTTTCTGTTTTCATTGATGTAAATGACAAATGAAGGTGAATATTTCTTAATGAATGAATATTTAGACTCTGCTCTAGATAACCAAAATTAAGTTTGTCTTCATATAAACCAGGTCTAGTGGGGAGATGAACCTAGTAAGGTCACACAGGCTTCTATGTGGGCTATAGCATTTTGAAATATATATTTATAAATTGCAGAGAAATGTATCTGATTGATAAATGACTACAAGTTCGGACCACAGGTAATATTGTAGCTTTCAAAATATCCTTCAATATCATTTATTTAACTAGAAATATGAGTAAAAAATATGACATGGCCCCCTTCCACTTGTGATCAATGGACCTCCTTCCTACTACTCAACTTGCCTGCAAATAACTATAATAGGGGTACAATGCTAACCCAAACAACATAGGCTATCATATTTAAAAGGCTGGCGTCATGTATGTGTTACCTCTTTTTTGAGTTGTTATTTACAGGTTATTGCCACTATTTTTAGTTACCCTCTAGAACATGATGGCAAGATCCTATTGCTGAAGACATTACACATTTGAGTCATATGACATGAAGAAATCAAGCTGATACTGACTTGGAAACTTCATCTCTCCTAGATAGTTTTCATAATACTGGGAAGTGCTATGCACACTATGAAAGAAGAAGATAATCAACAATCTTTGAACTACAGTAACAGTTGGTCTGGCATTAAATACTCACTGGTGCAATAATAGCATGAATGTTATGGAAGTAACCAGCCATTCTCTCATTGGATTTAAAGCCTGCTCCAGAAGCTGAAGAGATGACTCAGTGATTAAGACTGCCTACTTTTCTTCCAGAGGACCCAAGTTAGTTTCCCACCACACACACAAGGCAGCCCATAACCACCTATAACTCAGGGTTTAGGGGATTCCAAAACCCCTGGCCTCCAAAGGCACTTCCATTCACATACACACACAAATAATAAAATAATAATAACAATAATATTAGTAATAATACCCACTTCACAAGATGGAACTCATGCTTTGTGTTATTAAATGACCCCAAACCCCATGGCTGGCCAAGTTATAAGCCCTAGAGAAGAACCTAATGCTAAATGAACATAGAAATAAATTACCCCCTAAGTTCTTATCTTTATGTCAATACATTGGTTTATCTTTTTTTTAAAACAGTAGAAGGTGGTTAGTACATAGACTCACAAATAGTTAATATTCAGAGAAAAAGAGACTATAGGGTACTCAACTCTAAGAAAAAGAGACTATAGGGTACTCAACTCTAAATAGGACATCCATATTATATGCTTTCCCCCTTCCTAAGGCTCAGGGATTGTTGCAGAGGAAGTGACAGAGAGATTGTAAGAGTCAGAGGTGGTGGACATCTGCAGGAAAACAGGGTTTGCCAGACATGACAGCATCATTATACACATGAAGTCACTGAGACTGTGACTGCTTGTACAAGACCTGCATAAGATCAAACCAATCCAAATCCCACTGTGGACAGAGGATGGGCACATGAAGTCCCACCCCTAGATGAGGAGCTATTGGCAACTGATGACTGCTAGGGAAGGGAGAGTCAGGTTTTTTCAAGGACATGGACCCTGAAAAGCTACCCACACTTTAGTAGATGCTCTTGCACCCGTGAATGTGCAGCCAGCACTAAGGAAGCTTAAAACCACAGCACATGAAATTGGGATGGAATATTGGGGAGGACAGAGAAGGAGTCAGAGGGGAGGGAAATGAGGTTGGGTTTGAATCAAATGAGTTATATATGCATGTACAAAATTCTCAGTTTTTTTTTTTAAATCTTAACTCTTTGGCCTTTTCTAGGTTTGGGTTGTTACTTTTCATTTTGTCATCAATGATGAAGATCTCTCTTTTGGTCTTTGGAACAAGAACCTTCCCTTATGAGGCCATGATTCCTTGAAACTCAGTGCAATACAATTGATCTTTGATATGAAATTAATCACTTTTTGAGAGATTGACACAGCCTTAAGGCACTGACCCTTGGACTTTCATTTGTGTCCTTTGTTTCTCAAAGCTATATCATGTGCCTATTTCTTTTTAAAATAATTCATACTATATCACATTTGGTTCCCATGTGAGAAATAGTGGATGATATTGCTATTGCTGCCATCATCATTACCATTAGAATTTCACAATTGTTAAAATAATGATCCTATAAATTGAGGTTTAAGACAACATATCACTTGCTACTTGAAAGGAATGCAATAAACAGTATAGTTCATGAATTAATGAAATTCCCTCACATGGGAGCAGAGATACAGTTTCTTGCATTCTTTCAGGCTGCATTGTATGGCTCATTGTCAGAAAGGCCTTTACTTGATCTTGGAGCATTTGCTTTTAATATTCTCCCAGAACATTTTCTGCAACTATTTAACCAGCCCAGAATCCTCAACTAATTATGTGTTTCATGCAGAATTGGAAAAAGGGTGGTTTTATTCATCACTATCTCCATTATTACATCTGGAACATAGCTGCTACTCAAAATATATTTGTTAATAAAAATTGAATATATAGTAAATTATTCATTTTAATTCTTGGTTAAAAGTCCTTATAAGGATAAGAACACAATCACACAATATATCTGGTATCTGAGGATGGAGAAACAAAAAAGCAAATGAATTCTTCTAAGAGAACTCTGTGCATATATGAAGAGATGCACCTCATCAGAAGCTTTCATGACAATGGAGCCATCAGTAAGCCTGATATCACACAGAGAGATTATTGAAAGTACACTAGGTAGAGTATAGTAAGCACCTGATCATGGCAATTAGCTAGAAATAGAAAGTCAAATATAACTGATGGACTAATTTATGTACAATTTATCTTCATAAAAAGTCATGTGTGTTGTACTATTTGCAAGCTGTGTCAATGTGACACCAATGAAAACATTTCTTAGTGATACATTTTCTAAAATCTGAGACAATTTATTCTTTACAATGTTGACTTATACATGACTTCTTCTTCCCATCATGGTGTCAAAACCAACAGGATTGTACAAGGAAAAAAAAAGATAATGCCAGAGACTTGCAAAATCTACTATCAGGAAAGCATACTTACTAGAAAATTCAGGAGGCATCTGGGTAGGAGAGAAATAGACTCAGGAAAGAAGTAGGAAAGAATTTCTATGAACAGTCTCATTCTGTATGTCACCTGTTGAGAACTTCTTCCTAGGAGATCTTCATTCATACTTAACATTAATGACAAAACATGGGAACTGTGTAGAAACATGTACATAAAACAATGCTAAATGGACTCAACAGCTTGTATTTATATATATATATATATATATATATATAACAATAATAATTAAAGAAAAATGTTGTGAATTGAGGGGGAACAAGGGAGGTCTGTGGAGTGATTAGAGGGAGGAGAGAAATCATGTAAATCCATTACATGAAATTCTAAAAGTATATAAAATAGATTTCAGCATTATGAGTAATTAAAAAAAAGACAAAAAATGAAAAACTTTGAGACATGTTTAATCGAGTGTTCTCTGATGTTGAAGGGAAAAGTTTTCTCTAAGACCAGAGTTGTTCCTCCATCCAGTAATGAGCAGACCTAAGATGGAGCAGCCATTGAGCTCTTAGACTGTCAGTGTCTGAGGGAAATCTGATATCTTGATACTCAAGGTTATTTATGTCAACTCAAGTAAGATTTTCCTATCCAACCCATGCAAAATAGATCAATAGAAAAGTAGCTATAAATACATCTTTCAGAGATAGAGATAGAGGTTGTGGGTCAGTGGTATAGTTCTTACCCAGTATGTACAAGGACCTGGGTTTAGTCTCCAACACTGTAACAACAGCAATAACAAAAGGGCATTTTTTGTTATCCAGAAAAGGGAGGGTAGACTTTAGACCAGGAAAGAAGTTAATTCATGTCAATTGCTATATTTATAGGAAGAAAAGGAGCTATGATTTAAAAAAAAAACAACTCATATTTTTAATTGCTGTGGTTTTTGTCTACTTACTATAATTAAATGCTGAAATAGCAGAATTTAATCTGGAGGAATGTAATACAAGAGCCAACACACACAGACATGAAGCCATACAGATAAACATCACAATGGAAAATTCACTGCATACTTTTCAGACATTACCTACAAACATTTGGGATTGGGCAGGATTGAGTTACTTCTCTTCCTCAACACGAGTTACATAGAGTTAAAGAGAAAAAAGTTATGATTTGGAAAGTTAAGAGTACCACTTCAATATTAAGTAACATTTTCAAATCATCAGTTACATAGTAATTTTCAGTAAAACTGGTATAAAAGAGAGAGCTAGGAAGAAGGAGTGACAAACGGAGAGAGAGAGGAAAGAGGAAAGAAAAACAGAGAGAGGTAGAAAGAGAAATTCAACAATACTACAGCAAAGTCAACCGTATGCTTAGCTAGGATTTTTAAAAGACTTTCATCGTTCAAAGTAGTTATCTTTACTCAAAAAAAAAAAAATCAAGCAAACAAAACACCTAACAGCATAATCTATTGAAATTCTACCAGGTAGAAATAAGCACATGAAATATTTTCTCTCCTCCAAGTTAATATTTGAATTATATACAAATAATGAAGAGATTAAATCAGTAGATCTTACTTCAGTTCTTATCAATATCATGATCAAAGTCATATGGCAGCCAAGTTGGTACCAAACTCACCAACTTCGGACAGAAGTGCTATTGACACTTCTGTAGCCGTGATAACTGCTCCAAGGTTGTCAAACTGACGCTCAAGTTCATAGTGGAATTTAAATCTTCCTCCTTGACCAAGAACAGTTGCTCCCCAGGGGCTTGGGATCAGATGACAAAGACCATGTGAAATTCTCAACACAGGCACATGGGCACAAAAGCTCACCTGCAAGGGATCCCTTGGGACTTCAGAATTTCTCCCTTCAGCTCCCAAACTTGCACAATTCTATCATTTTTAACTTCTTAATTTCTAATTACTCTGTTGCTCTTCATCCCACAAGAATATCTGAGTCAATGTGAATTCCCTACCTTGTTATCTAGGGCTGTTATATTCTCTCACAACGGGGGCATTTTTAAAGAACGCATCATTTTCTTGCTTCATGATGGATTCAACCATTGGAGACTTTGGCTTCTCTGGGATCTGGAAAACTATCCTATTTTATTCAGCTTGTGTGCTCAGATATGTATCATATCTTTATTTCACTCCCCCAAGAAACTAAGTGAGTTTTTTGTTGTTGTTGTTTTTGGTTTTATTTGTTTTGTTTTTTGTTTTTTGTTTTTTTGAGACAGGGTTTCTCTGTGTAGCTTTGCCCCTTTCCTGGAACTCACTCTGTAGCCCAGGCTGGCCTCGAACTCACAGAGATCTGCCTGGCTCTGCCTCCTGAGTGCTGGGATTAAAGGCGTACGCCACCACCGCGTGGTTAAACTAAGTGTTATTTATATGGATTATACTAATCACTTATAAATATACAAATAATTAGCTTCCAAGCTGCAGAAATTCAGAAAGTCAGTAAATTTTCCTTTAAAAAATGTTTTGAATTGAAATAGAACTACATCACTCCCTCTCCTTTTCCTTCCCCCAGCCCCTCTCAGTTACCCTCCCTGAAATCCCCCATTCCCCCTCCACTCTCAAGTTGATACCCTTTAATTTGAACTAGTAAATTTTCTAAAAATTTCACCTCAATTGCCTTTAGAAGGGAATTAGAAGAGTCACAATAAAAACTACAAATTCAGATAAGAATTCATTTAAGCCATCACCAGAAATAATATATACTGTAGCTGAAGTTTTCCTGGTCCTGCCTGGCCCACAGTCAGGACAAATCTCTCCCACTCGAGTCCCCCAAGTAAACACGCAGAGACTTATATTACTTATAAACTGTATGGCCGTGGCAGGCTTCTTGCTATCTGTTCTTACATCTTAAATTAACCCATTTCTATTTATCTATAAGTTGCCATGTGGCTTGTGGCTTACTGGTATCTTACATCATGTTTCTCTTTGTGGTGGCTGGCAGCATCTCTCTCCCTCAGCCTTCCACTTCCCAGAATTCTCCTCTCTGTTTCTCCCACCTATACTTCCTGTCTGCAGCGTTTTATTTTTCAGCCAATCATCCACAGCAATATACTGTGCTTAACTGGAGATGTATGGAATCATGGACTCTGGTTTTCTTATCTAGTGTGTATTTTTATGTGTGTGAAAGTGTGTATAGTGTTGAACACAATTAGCAAAGACATAAGTAGTTAGACATATATATCTAAGTCAGATTTTGTTAACCTGAGTAGACTTTTATAACTTTAGGAATTTATAAACCTTATTTATAAAACATACACTACTAAAATTTTCACTCTGAGGCCAAAATCATCATACAGAAATCCATCCTAATCCAAAACATCTTGGAGAACTGCCATTACCTCCTTAGTCTAAAAGGAGATACAGAGATAATCAGAGAGCTCGCTAGGACTAAGAATTTTTATAGGTGCTGCCTTAGTTGGTTTATGCCACATGGTCATCTTAATCAAGATTGTGGTGAAGTAGAATGGTGGTGCTCTCTTTCAACTTTAGTAAAGATTTAGATAAGCAATAATATATGTTTGATGAATGGGAATATTTGATAAACAAGGTTTATAAATTCCTAAGGTCTATTCAGGCTAGCAGAAACTGACTTGAATATATATGTCTAACATCTTTGTCTTTGCTAACTTTGTTAAGCTTTAAATTTTTGGATAAACTGAGTCACATAAAAAATTGTGATATTCTGTAATAGTGCACTATGAAAGAATCAAGAAAGTTCCCAATCTCTCTACTGATTGTATTAAGGTTTAAAGTTTTATGATGCTAACAGATCTTCAATTAAATATTTAATTCAAAAAAAGAAAGTGTGTATAAACCATTTTTTTGAAACAGAATTTGTCACTGGAATAGAGCTCACCCAGAAGGCTAGGATTTCTAGGGACCTGCCTGCTGATGCTTCCACAACAATGAGACTACAAGCATGTACCAATATCCCTGCTTTTTTACATGGGTTCTGGTCCTCTAACTCAAGTCTTCAAGCTTTCAAGTCAAGCACTTCACAAACTGAACAAGCTCCCCTGCCCATGGGCCTTATTTGCTTATGAGTAAAAAAGCAATTTCAGTGGCTGTTAGCTATGGGACCTACACTGACATCTTAACAGTGATGAAGTAAAATAAAAACAGTAGATGCTTCTATAATCACATCTGAGCAGAGACAAAAGCAATAATGTTATCCAAAAAATGATGCCTCCTTACAGATGAAATTGAATATGTATAGTATACATATACATACATACACACATACATTCATACATATATACATATATACATACAGGAGAAAGAAGAACAAGAGGAGCGAATTTAGGCAGCTGAGTCTCTGGGTGTGGTATCAGTCTATACAGATGGTATCAGTCAGAACTGGCTAGATTACACTGAGTGACAAACATCACTACAGATTTCAGTGTGTTAAATCCTACAGTCTGATCTCATTTGCCTATAGACTGTAAGACTATTGACCTCAATAAGCAAAAAAGCAGAACAGTGTTTATCCATAGCTTAGAAGAGAATCAATATGAAGATATTGATCAGAACAAAACCTTCATTAATGAGACAAATATATTCTAGAAATCAATGAACAGTATAAATTTGCAAGACACGCACATTAACTCAATAATGTATAAAATGCCAAATGATCACTCTGTATAGCTTTACTGTATATAATCTTTGTTTAAGGAATAAAAAATTTTAAAATAAAATAATAAAGAAATAAGTAAAGAAATTAAATAAGAAGAGGACAATTAAGTTCAATGGGGTATCCATTACTATTGCTTTATTCTTCCCCTGACATGCCACTGTGGATTCTGCAGAATCATTTTTGGCTTTTTTAAATTATCTATTTTTGAGTTATCTTCTTATATATCTAACATATATCAGTATATGTTAACTATAAATACTAATAGAGTTCATCATGACACTTTCATTTATGTATATAATGAATTTGTGTCATATTCCCCCTCCTGTTCCCTGTTTTTTCCCTTTCCACTCTCACTGATTCCCTTCTCAGCTCTTCCTCTTGGTATTTTCATGTTTTTCTTCCTTTCCTTTCCATTTTCTTTTGTGACCCACAACATTTTATTAACATTTGTCGCAGGACCCATAGTGAGGGGTAACTTGTAAGAGCTTTAACTCCTTACCAGTAGTTACATGTCCCTCTCTACTAGTGACCATTAAGTGCTTGTTGATACTCTGGGAGGAGTCAGGTCTCATGAGTCCTAGATACCTAGCTCCTACTGGCTACCATCATCTGTCTGTAAGTTCTCAGAGAAAGATGGGACCTCATGCCACTTCTCCATGACAGGATGCTGACAGGCCCAGTCTTCTGAAGATCTTGTGTACACGAACCCAACTGCTGTGACATCAAGAATGCATCTGCTGAGTAATTTTGCCTTGATTATAACAATGTGTATTTTTTAAAGGCCTTTTTCCTAAAACCATCTTTCTCCAAAATAATTTTAAATCCTTATTTTTAATTCTATATTGTACTTCCTAAAATATTTGTATATGCATGAAGTATAGAAATATAGAAGTAGCTTCTAAAAAATTTCCTTCCTGGTGTTTTTATACAATTTTATTTTTATTGTTTGAGAATTTCATACATGCATATAATGTGTTTTGGTCAAATCCATGTCCCATTCCATCCCATCCAATTCCTCCTCTATCCCCCCACCACTTTTCACTCTCGACTTCATGATCTCTCTCTCTCTCTCTCTCTCTCTCTCTCTCTCTCTCTCTCTCTCTCTCTCTCTCTCTCTCTCAAGCACACTGAGTCAACTTAGTGCTGCTTACATGTGCTTAGGTGTAGGGCCATCTGTAGGAGCATGGGTATTATATTCAAGACTCACATCCCTGAAGAAAACCTACTCTTCCTCCTCTAGACGCAATAATTTGCCACTAACTCTAGCTTGGGGTGGGACTTGATGTTCCACTCCCCTATCCATTCTGAGACCCTTCTAAATCTTCAGAAATAAACCTTTATATACACTACTTTTAAACTTACCACTTCTTATTTTCCTATAAAACGTGGTTGCATTCTACTGCTCAAGAAATCACATTGTAGAACTTGAAAACTGTTTAAATATATATCTACATGTAGTATATGTGTACACCTCAATATTGTACACAACATATATGTATTATAATCATGTATCATATAATCTGTATCAAAGTGCATCATAAATACTACTTATTCAACAAATAAAACTGAATGCTTATCTATGAGTGTATATTTCATTGCTATATCAAATCTACATATGTCACCATTTTCCTTTACATTGACTTCTAATGTGCTTTCTCTGCTAGCTTCTCGATGTGGATGAGAAAATTACATTAATAGTTAATTAGGATCCCGGGTAAATACAATAGATGAATGAGTATTTCTTTTAAATATCTTTGAGTAAATGGTGTATTTGTAGTAAGCTGATGTCGTGCTATATTTGGGTAAGTTGTTATCATCATTATCACCATTATATCCTCATCCTGGAAGCCACTAATATATCCATAATGGCTTTGCAGTAAGCAAAAAATATTCTTCATTGTATAAAATTATGCAAAATCCTAGAAAAATAAAATGGTCATAATTGGAGGAATCTTATTTGGCCTAAATTAGTACTTCCTGCTAGGGATGAAATTGTATAGATCACTTAGCTTTACTGCAAAAGAGGGACACTGTCCTACATACAGAACCATCTGCAAGATCCAACAATAGTAATGAAATGTTTACAAAAATAGATTTTCAATAAGGTTTCCAATATTCCCAGTACTACCTTGAAATATAAGATGTTTGATTCACATTCAAATGAAATTTTGGTCACAATATTTCTGTCCCCTTTTTCCAATTTTCTATGGACTAGAAACAAAATAACTACTTTCAACAACATAGAGACAAATTCTGAAAACAAACTCTCCAAAATGCAATTGGTTAAGGTGAACTTTCTGGAAGAAAATTCTCAACACTCGCTCCCGTATCTGCTTGGTCCTCACCCCCATAGATCACAGGATTAAGGGCTGGTGGGACAACCACATAGAGATTGGCCAAGAAAATGTGGATATACTGGGGGCACATTATGGCCAAAACGATGTGTCAAGAAAGAGAAAAATGCTGGAGTAAAAAAGTTAAGATAACACCTATGTGAGAGACACCAGGTGTTGAGAGCCTTGAGCCTGGCCTCTCGGGAGGGAAGGCAGAAGACCGCA